>NC_069506.1:267308215-267418215 GCF_027579735.1 Bombina bombina | reverse complement strand
TATACGGATACTACATTATAAATATTGACTCATTTATCAATAATTTTTATCTATTTTTAAAGAATAATGTGTTGTTTTTTTTTAAATTTACCTGGGACTAGATTAATTCACCTAATTCATTTATTTTATCTGTACCAATTGACAAAGTTTATACTATATCCACATATATGTTATCTGTTCCATTCTACCTATACACTGTATGAATTACTCTTTATGGCATATGTTATCAGGTTCTGAAAAGATCATTCAAAGAATAGGAACTTATGTACATATTTATTTTTCATATATTTGTTTCATTGGGTTATTTTTTCAACTCATCTGTTCTTTTTAGCCCAATATACTTATCTAGCTATCTGTATTACCAAATAGCATTTATCCTCTGTCATACACATACAAAATATTTCATTTGTATACGGTGATATAAGCTAAGCGCCAAAATACCTATCTTCTCACAAATATATATATATATTTACATACACACACTATATATATATCCAAACATAAAGAAAAACCAGAGAGCCTCAGGTAAAGTTGAATAAACTTTTATTCCTCTTTTCACAAGATACTACATGTCAAGTAGTAAAAACTGCACACAGGCAGTGCTGTTAGCGTAGCATCTGACGCGTTTCGGCTGGTATGCCTTAATCGTACATGCTTACTAGTGGCCAATCAACCTTTAAATAGCCACCCTAATCAAATTAATACAAAAACACTGTGGCTGAATTTCTAAAAACAGACCTTGAATAACTACTGGGCATGTATTGGGGTGAATGGATAAACTCAGATTGTGGTGACATAATGTTCAGAAATATATGTATATATAAACAAAAAATGAAACAGAATAATTTATAAACTACCATTATTTTCCTATTATATTAAGCCTTAAAAACTTAGCTAAGTGTAAAACATTATGCATATGTTTAAATTAATTGATTAATATAAATTCTCATAGCTAATATTATATCTTATTGAAAAAGACTCTTTTCGGCTCTTTTAATCACCCTAATTAAGCTATGCAAAAATGGGTATAAGGAAAAATGTTTCTTGTCTTAGGATATTTTCTAATGACACAGATAGTTAAACTCTTTTCCAAAAATTAATTATGTCACCACTGATATTGAACCCTTGAGGTCTTCTGGTTCTCAATAAGAATATCCAAAAGGCTTCTCTGTAAAACATTCTCGCTGTTTTATCACCTCCCCTGGGACCTACTTGTATACCTTCAATTACACACCAGTTGAAGGTGGTAACTTTTTTGTTATGCTCTTGTATAAAGTGTCGCACAAGATCTGAACAATCTATTTCTTGCTCAATATTATTGAGATGCTACCTTATACGTGAGCGCACCTCTCTTGAGGTGCACCCCAAGTACTGTAATTTACATTGGGAGCATTCTGCAAGATAGATCACATATTTTGTGCGACAATTTGTACACTCACTTAGGTCAAATACTTTTTGGGTTACATAAGATTGAAAGTGTTTAGTGGGTCTCATGTGATTACAAGCTATGCATTGTGAGAAGTGACATTTGTAGTGACCTTTGGAGGTGAGCCAGCTACTAGTTCTCTTGTTCTTATTTTGTATCATGGATGGAGATAGTATATTGCCTAATGTTGTACCCCTCTTGGAAATAAAGCTACATCCCTTTGACACATAGTCCTTTAGACTGTCTTCTCCTGTCACTATTGTTAAGTGCCTTTTCACAATATTGCATATTTCTTCAAACTGTGGACTATAAGTTGTAACAAAACAGGGTCTATCTTCCTGGGATCTATATTTACATTTAGTTTTAGAGCCCTGTAATAGTGAATCCCTGTCTAGTCTCTTAATTTCAAGCAAAGCCCTATTTATTGTTTTGTTTGAGTACCCTCTCTCCAATAGTTGATCCCTCAGTTTATCTGCCTCAACTAAAAAATCTGACTCAAAAGTGCAATTGCGCTTGAGTCTGATAAACTGGCCTTTGGCTATGCCAAATCCAGTATGTTTTGGATGTGAGGACTTTGCGTGGAGGATAGTATTGGAAGATATGGGCTTTCTATACAGACTAGTAGCTACTTTGCCTGTAGAAACCGACCCTTTAAGGATTACATCTAAATATGGTATCTCCACAATTCCTGATTCAGCAGTAAATCTGAGGTTGACCTGATTGTTATTTAGATATTTAATGAAATCTGCCTTTGCTTTGATTCCTCCCGTCCACACAAACAAGAGATCATCAATAAATTTCTTGTATGTCTTAATTTTAGACCTAAATGGGTTCTGTTCCCCAAAGACGTGGGACCGCTCCCACCAACCCATAAACAGGTTGGCATAGCGGTCCCACGTCTTTGTAAGTAGAAGCCATCCCCAAACTTAAAGTAGTTGTGTTCTAGAAGGAACTTAATGACCCTCAACACAAATCCTTTCAGATTGTCATCATAGGTTGTATACATGTCTAGAGAAAATTTAATTGCCTCTAATTCATCTTCATGTGGTATAGTGGAGTAAAGGCTGACCACATCAACGGTCAGCCATTCACACTCCTCATCCCAGGAGATTTTATCCAAGCTATTGAGTAGGTGGGTGGTATCCTTCAAATAAGAAGGTAATTGGTAGACGATGGGCTGAAGCAGAGACTCTATCCAACCTGAAAGGTTTTCAAATAGAGAACCTATTCCTGAGACAATCGGTCTTCCCTTCACCTCCTCCAAGGATTTATAGACCTTGGGGAGGTGATGGAAGATAGGAATAACTGGTGATTGAACATTTAAAAAATCAAATGTTTCTTGATCCAGAATCCCTAGCTCCAGCCCATCGTCCAGCAAGTCCACCAGTTCACGCTTAAAATCAGCTGTGGGATCTTTGTGTAAGTTGATATACACATCAGGCTCTTTAATCTGACATTCTGCTTCTTGGGTATATGATAATTTGTCCATAACAACAATGCTACCACCCTTGTCAGCCGGTCTGATGACAATCGTATCTCTTTCTTTCAGGCTGTCAAGGGCATGCAGCTGCTCCACGGACAAATTATTGTAATCTATTTTGTGATATTTGGTCAGTTTAATCAAATCCTCTTCCACCCTATGGTGAAAGGCCTCCAAAAAGGGACCTCTCTCTTTGGTAGGGTAGAAGATGGACTTGGGTTTAAACCCTGTATGTCTAGATTTGATAGAGAAGTGTTGGGAAGTGGAGGATTCTGCAAAAAGACCCTGTAGGGCAAAATAATTACAACCCTCATTGAAATCAATGATATCATGGATGTTGTGTTGATCATAATCAGGATACTCAGGTGAGGAACCATTAGGTGCCTGAGCTGAATATTGTGATTATTTATTAGAAAAAAACTTTTTTAGGGTAAGATCCCTAACCAATCTGTTAACATCAATGATGGTTTAAAAGAGGTTAAACTTCTTTGTTGGCACAAATCCTAGGCCCATTCCTAATATAGATAGTTCCTCTTTAGTGAGTACTACTTGAGATAGATTAATAACCTTTATACTTTGTACTTGTTCCTGACTGGCCTGCCCCTTCCTCCTCTTTGTCCTCTTCCTTCTCCTCTTCCCCCTCCCCCCTCTATGTCTGTCATGATCTTCTGAAAAAAAGGGTGCTGATTATTAGATTTTAAACATGATCTGGTTGTAATGCTCAAATTATCACCATCTCCCTCACTGTCACTTAAAAATTCTGTTCTCCTGTGATCCAAACTCTGTGCTTGGTTAGTGGCTTTTTTGCTAGCATGTCTAGTGACTATTGGCTCATCTCTAATATTGGCAGTGTCAGTTTTTTATTTATTAGTTTTCATTGGCTGTTTTGGTCTAGAATCCACTTCTTCACCCTCAGATTGACCACTAGATTCACTAGCTTGTGTCAACCCCACTGATTCTTCGTCAGTATACTCTGAATCTGAAAAAGTTACTTTCCTATCTTGTTTTGGAGAGGTACCTTTTTCTTTAGATTTATTTTTCTTGTTCCTCCCTGACTTACGTGTTTGTTTGGTGTTCCAAATATACATTCTATTATTAAGGTAGTCTGAATTATCCCTATTGAATTTTTTTAACTTGTGATTATCCAATTCTACCCTAAATTTACTTATTGTCTCTTTTAACCCCTTAATGACCACAGCACTTTTCCATTTTCTGTCCGTTTGGGACCAAGGCTATTTTTACATTTCTGCGGTGTTTGTGTTTAGCTGTAATTTTCCCCTTGCTCATTTAATGTACCCACACATATTATATACCGTTTTTCTCGCCATTAAATGGACTTTCAAAATATACCATTATTTTCCTCATATCTTATAATTTACTATAAATTTTTTTATAAAATATGAGGAAAAAATAGAAAAAAACACACTTTTTCTAACTTTGACCCCCAAAATCTGTTATACATCTACAACCACCAAACAAAAACCATGCTAAATAGTTTCTAAATTTTGTCCTGAGTTTAGAAATACCCAATGTTTACATGTTCTTTGCTTTTTTTGCAAGTTATAGGGCCATAAATACAAGTAGCACTTTGCTATTTCCAAACCACTTTTTTTCAAAATTAGCGCTAGTTACATTGGAACACTGATATCTTTCAGGAATCCCTGAATATCCCTTGACATGTATATATTTTTTTTTAGAAGACATCCCAAAGTATTGATCTAGGCCCATTTTGGTATATTTCATGCCACCATTTCACCGCCAAATGCGATCAAATAAAAAAAAATGTTCACTTTTTCACAATTTTTTTCACAAACTTTAGGTTTCTCACTGAAATTATTTACAAAAAACTTATGCAATTATAGCATACATGGTTGTAAATGCTTCTCTGGGATCCCCTTTGTTCATAAATAGCAGACATATATGGCTTTGGTTTTGCTTTTTAATAATTAGAAGGCTGCTAAATGCGACTGCGCACCACACGTGTATTATGCCCAGCAGTGAAGGGGTTAATTAGGGAGCATGTAGGGAGCTTCTAGGGTTAATTTTAGCTTCAGTGTAGTGTAGTAGACAACCCCAAGTATTGATCTAGGCCCATTTTGGTATATTTCATGCCACCATTTCACCGCCAAATGCAATCAAATTAAAAAAAACGCTAAATTTTTCACAATTTTAGGTTTCTCACTGAAATTATTTACAAACAGCATGTGCAATTATGGCACAAATAGTTGTAAATGCTTCTCTGGGATCCCCTTTGTTCAGAAATAGCAGACATATATGACTTTGGGGTTGCTTTTTGGTAATTAGAAGGCCGCAAAGTGCTGCTGCGCATCACACATGTATTATGGCTAGCAGTCAAGGGGTTAATTAGGTAGTTTGTAGGGAGCTTGCGGGGTTAATTTTAGCTTTAGTGTAGAGATCAGCCTCCCACCTGACACATCAGACCCCCTGATATCTCCCAAACAGCTCCCTTCCCTCCCCCACCCCACAATTGTCCCCGCCATCTTAAGTACTGGCAGAAAGTCTGCCAGTACTAAAATAAAAGTTTTTTTTTTTAAAAAAAAAATACATCTTTAGCATATTTACATATGCTACTTTGTAGGATCCCCCCTTAGCCCCCAACCTCCCTGATCCCCCCCAAAAACAGCTCTCTAACCCCCCCCCCTGCCTTATTGGGGGCCATCTTGGGTACTGGCAGCTGTCTGTCAGTACCCAGTTAACAATATTTTTTCCTCTTTTTGTATTTATTTTTTTTACATTTTGCTGTAGTGTAGCTTCCCCACGACCAACCCCTACCCCCACCCCCTCCCAGATCCCTTAGATTAGTTTTTGGGGGCATTTACTCCCCCTCTTCCTCCCACTTACTACATAATTATTTCTGTAGTGTAAGTGGTTCCCACCCGCTCCCTCCCGTGCACGCGCCCGCCCGCCGATCCCCCGTGCACGCGCGCGTGTCTGTGCGCGCCCCTGACTCTCCCGCCCCCGATCCCGCCCCCCTCTGTGAATCTGAAGCCATCGATGGCCGCCCACCCGCCTCCCACTGCAGCTCCCACCCACCAACGATTGCGGCCATCGATGGCCGGTGTAGAGAGGGCCACAGAGTGGCTCTCTCTGCACCGGAGGGGTACAAATTGTTATTGCAGGATGCCTCGATATTGAGGCATCCTGCAATAACCGGAAAGCAGCTGGAAGCGATGAGGATCGCTTCCAGCTGCTTTCCAAACCGAGGACGTACGCCACACGTCCTCAGGCGTTAACTGCCTTTTTTCTGAGGACGTGTGGCGTACGTCCTCGGTCATTAAGGGGTTAAGACAGTATCAAATTCATTATATTTAGGGTGTTCAGTAAAGCTATTCAATTGTGTTTGTAAGGTTGTAAGGATGTTAGCTCTTCTCTTATCTTAATGAGCTGTAAATCTTTAAACCTGATAATCAGACCCATCAAAACTTTGGAGCACTCACTCAAAGCATTATTCCATTCATTGATGAAATCTATATCATCCACCTGAAAGGTGGGAAATTTGTTAAGTCTAAGACCTCTGGGAATTAAATCCAAGAGGAGATATTTATCTAAGGCCCTCTTATCCCACCATGTCCTGTATTCCCTAATGAGTGTACGTTCCATACTTTGAAAAGCATTACTAATATCTAACACTTGTTGCTGTCCAAATCAGACAAAGGTCTGAGTGAAAAAAATGAAGACATGTTACTTCTGTGATCGGCAGTCTCTTAATGATAGTCACTGAAGAAAGTCTCTTATATTAACCGAGAATATTAGGGGTTAAAACACAATTTAGACTATTCACATAACAAATACCCCTGTTCCCATATCCTCAAGGTTAAGCAATAGAAAGAAAAGAGACAAATTAACACAAATACACTTTCACTTCAGGCACCTGGTTCAACGGCCCCTCGCCTGGAGATTTGAATCTTAACCGCAGTAACATGCCTTTTTCATGGGCATAACAGCCAACGTTAAGGGGGCAAGCAGCACGCTGAAAGCCAGGGTACAGTATTGGTTTTCCTGAACCGCATACATAAGTTGCTGGTGTAGCTGCAACATAGTTGCCATCATTATTGTTGCTATTTTACCAGCCAAAACTGTGGATAAATTTGTTGCAGTCTATTTATGAGGCTTTCAGACTGTTCATTTTCACCTGCCCCACAGCACTACCTTATTATCTAAAAATCTTTGTTGTTGGAGCTGCCTTCATATAAGAATAAGACGGTTCTACTTATGGCCATTTTGCTTTCCGCTTACTGTGGACAGACCTGAGTCCGATACACGCTTTGGCAGTTCTGTGCAGAAAGAGGCCCTGACTTATATTACATTATAATATTTAATGCCTTGCATTTAAGCAACCCTCACAATTCAAGGAATCCTGGGCAAGAAATCTACGCTACGAATAAGCTGAAGAGGATCTTATTAGGTTCTTATATAGGCTCACATTGAATCTACACCCTTTTGTTATTGATTTGTCTTTGTAAAGGGTGAGAAGTATTTAAGGGGACTTTCAATAGAAGTCTTGAATACACTTGAATCTCTCTTTTGGACGAAAGCCTTCATCCATATTGACTTTTATAGCATAACCCACATTAAGGGACCCTGATATAAGCATTCTAAGTTCATTTTTGGGTCATTAGTTGCTTTATTATTAAAAGACCATGTGGTCATAATATGTGATGTATAGTATCGTATCTAACATTAGGTTGATGTGTACACATAAATATTTTTACTGTATTTACTGTATCTTTCAGGGTATATCTGAATATCTACTTTTCAGGCCTTTGTTGCACTTATATATTCACATATGACACTCTATTCCTAGGTGAAGAAGCTTGCACCCAGGTGTTCACTTCACCCTCAAGGGTGAATAAGAAAGGACAGAAGGACAGAGAGAGTACAGGTGATTCGCAGTAGAATTTTTCGATATCTGCAATTGTCTATCTGTGCATAGGTCCCACCACCTATACACCCATGCTGCTACTAGTCACCCCATAGTTACTCTCTCTCCCTTTCTACACATTTAGATTGTTGTTGTTTTTTTTTGGGGGGGGGGGGTTTGTCACTCAAACTATTTTTGTAAATCACTCACATTTGCAGCTATTGCTGTTACTTAAGTCACACAGATTGCTTTGTTGTTCTATTATTCACATTTTCATCACTCATTTGTATGGAAAGATTTGTTACTCAGGTTAAATCCTCTTCACCAAAAATGCCTGTTAAAGTTAAAGGTAAAAAAAAGGCAAAATGCTCTAACACAGTCTAGATACAACAGGTGACACTATGTTCAATATATTTGACACTCAGACCCCGATTACTCATTTGACAGAGTTATTTACACCTCAATTTGATACAATTAAGAAGGAATTGGGTACAATCTCTTCAGAAATTTCTGGTCTCTCGGCAGAAGTTAGACAGTTCTCTAACAGAATGTTAGAAGTTGAGAGCAGAATCTCTGATCTAGAAGATCAGGTTAATGACCAAGGTAACATCATTGCCAAACAAGACTCTAAAATTAATCATTTACAATTGTGCCTTGACAATCTTGAGGATCGATCAAGACGCAACAATATTAGAATTGTTGGATTGCCAGAGACCCCAGAATTTGAGGACCTATTAAATTTTACTTCACAGGTTCTGCCATTGGCTATGGGCTTTCCTCAGCAGAAGTTACCTATTGCTGTAGAGAGAGCCCATAGAATTGGTCCTAAGAAAAGTCATTCTGTGGGTCCTCCCAAAAATAGAATGTGTATTTTTAAAGTTCTAAATTTCCAGGATAAAATTGAAATTATGAAACTATTCAGGAAAAAAAGGACCCCCTTTCTTTTTAATGACACAATGAGTCCACGGATCATCTTAATTACTAATGGGATATTCACCTCCTGGTCAGCAGGAGGTGGCAAAGAGCACCACAGCAAAGGCTGTTAAATATCACCTCCCTTCACTCCCAACCCAGTCATTATCTATGCCTACGTTAGTGATAGGAAGTGGTAAAGTTAGGTGTTAGATTAGATTCTTCAATCAAGAGTTTATTATTTTTAAAGTAGTGCAAGATTGTGCTGCTTTGTTCTAGGATGTAGCCTTAGTCCATATCCGTCTCTTCAGTAGAGCAGTGATGGCTTTAGAGCAATGGGAACTTGTGGGACATAATTCTCACTGCGCCTCCCATGTATTCTTGCTGCCCTATATTCTTTTTTCTGAGGTAAAGATTACTCAGCATGTTTTTTCCTCCACAGGTCAATGGGAGGGAGAGGACCTCTTAAGCCTGTGAGCTGCCTTGCTGTCAGGCAGAAGTAAAGGTAAGTGCTACTTTATTTTTTTCTGGGGGGGACTCAGAAAGAAGTAAGCACACCATTATTGACACAAAGTGCACAGGGAAAGAAGAGGCACTTATGTTGGGGCACTATAAACTATCCTAGTCTGGAGAGGAATTGGGGCAGCATTACATTGCAAGCACTGGGGCTGGAGAAATGCTTTATGGCTCTGGTGGTTACACTTTATTTTTCTTAAACAGCGTACATAATGAACGGAGCTTAAATGTAAATCATGAACGGAATTTCTTGTAACGCCGACGATGGGTGGGTCTTGCCGAGTTCGCGCCAATTCACTTGCGCCTCGGTCGGGGAGACATTTGTACTTCAATTTGTTAGGTGCTGACTAGAAACGCATGGTCCGTGCAGAGCATGCGTTTCTAGCACCGGATTGAGAATTTCTCCTGAAGCGCTAGGTGGATAGACGGTGTACCGATAGTGGAGAACATCCAGTTGTCTGTCAGGTAGGAGCACCTCAGCACGGTAGCTACGGTGCAGAGGTGCATTTTTTGTACCCATTTGGTAGTTTGAAAATTGCAAAATTGTACAGTAAAAAAGTAAATGTTTTGAATTTAAAGAGACAGTAACGTCTTTTTATTTAAATTTTTTTAAACAAAAGGTATTTTTTTTTATATTGAATTGGGTCAATTGTGAATAAGTATGGACCAAGGGGCCTTACAAAATGTTGCTTGCTCCTTGTGTTTTGAAGCTAATGTGGAACCACCAATCCTTTTCTGTCCCTCATGTATTGAGAGGACCTTAAAGGGACACTGAACCCAAATTTTTTCTTTTGTAATTCAGAAAGAGCATGCAATTTTAAGCAACTTTCTAATTTACTCATATTATCAACTTTTCTTCATTCTCTTGCTATCATTATTTGAAAAAGAAGGCATCTAAGCTTTTTTTGGTTTCAGTACTCTGGATAGCACTTTTTTATTGGTGGATGAATTTATCCACCAATCAGCAAGGACAACCCAGGTTGTTCACCAAAAATGGGTCGGCATCTAAACTTACATTCTTGCATTTCAAATAAAGATACCAAGAGAATGAAGAAAATTTGATAATAGGAGTAAATTAGAAAGTTGCTTAAAATGTCATGCTCAATCTGAATCACGAAAGAAAAATTTTGGGTACAGTGTCCCTTTAAATTATAGGGAAAAGATTTTTTCTGCGCCAACTTTTTCTAAAGCGGATGTTGTCCAGGAGTCTCATAAGGAAGTTCAATATATGCCGCAGCTTTCTCCTCAAGCGCCCCAAATTTTATCGCCATCAAAAGCAGTGTCCTGCACTTCCTCTCTGGCTCCTGCTGGAGTTACTTTAAGGGACATCGCATCTCTCATGTCTTCTACAATTTCTGATGCGTTGTCTGCTTTTCCAATGTTGCAGGGAAAACATAAGAGAAAATCAGACATTCAGTAAGCGAGGTTTCCGACGCAATAGTTGCGGTCTCTGAGGTTGCTTCTCAGAAACCCGAAGAGGAGGATACCGCTGTAGCATCTGAAGGTGAAATTTCAGATTCAGAAAGTGTAATTCCATCTCCATCTCCTATATTTAAGAGAATGTTTCCCATAGTTGATTCTATCAAGGAGGCTTGGCAGACAGTGCCCAAGGTGGAAGGGGCCGTTTCCACCTTAGCTAAAAGAACTACTATTCCCATAGTGGATAGTTGTGCCTTCAAAGATCATATGGACAAGAAGTTAGAGGGCTTATTCAAAAAGATGTATGTACACCAGGGCCTGCAATGGCAGCCGGCTGTGTGTATTGCTACCGTCACTAGTGCGGCGGCATATTGGTTTGATGCACTGTCGATGCTATCAGGACAGAGACTTCTTTGGATGAATTCCAAGATAGAATAAAGGCTCTTAAACTAGCTAATGCCTTTATTACTGACGCTTCCCTTCAGGTTATCAAGCTGGAAGCTAATATTTCGGGATTTGCAATTTTTGCTCGCAGGGCCTTATGGTTAAAACCTTGGTCTGCGGATGTTTCATCTAAGTCCAAACTTCTAGCTATCCCTTACAAGGGAAAGATCTTGTTTTGACCTGTTCTATCAGAAATTATCCTTGATATCACGGGAGGTAAAGGTCATCTTCTCCCTCAGGATAAAAGAAACAAACAAAAAGGTCGTCAGAGTAATTTTCGTTCCTTTCAAAATTTCAAGGGAAATTCTTCCTCTACCGCCTCCAAGCAGGAACAGCCCAAACCTGCATGGAGACCAAGTCAATCTTGGAATAAGGGTAAACAATCCAAGAAGCCTGCCATTGATTCTAAGACAGCATGAAGGTCATGCCCCCGATCCGGGACCGGATCTTGTTGGGGGCAGACTTTCTTTTTTCACTCAGGCTTGGGTTCGAGACTTCAGGATCCCTGGACAGTGGAAATTGTTTCCCAGGGATACAAACTGGAGTTCAAAAGTTTTCCTCTTTCTACTGTAAAGATTATCTGCAGACAAGACAAAAAGAGAGGCATTCTTACATTGTGAAGAAGACCTCTCAAGTCTAGGAGTGATTGTCCCAGTTCCAATTCTGGAACGGGGTCAGGGGTTTTATTCCAATCTCTTTGTGGTTCCCAAAAAAGAAGGAACCTTCAGAACAATTTTAGATCTCAAGAGTCTAAACAAATTTCTCAGAGTACCGTCCTTCAAGATGGAAACTATTCGTTCCATTCTTCGTTTGATCTAAGAGGGTCAATTTATGACAACGGTAAATTTAAAGGACGCGTACCTGCATGTCCCCATTCACAAGGATCATCACAGGTTCCTAAAATTTGCCTCTTCCTTTCGGTCTTGCTACAGCTCCCAGAATCTTCACAAAAGTTATGGGACCGCTGTTGGCAGTACTCCGTATACGGGGCATTGCAGTGGCGCCCTATCTGGAAGACAGCCTAGTCCAGGCGCCATCTTTACATCAAGCATGGTCCCACACGGAGATGGTGCTATCCTTCCTGCTATATCACGGGTGGAAGGTAAATTTGAAGAAGAGTTCCTTAGTCCCAAGTACAAGGGTAACTTTCTTGGGAACCGTAATAGATTCCCTATCAATGAAGACTTCTCTGACAGAAGTCAGGAAATCAAAGACTATCGATACTTGCCGAGTCCTTCAGTCCACTCCTCCACCATCAGTGACTGTAAGGATTTAGTAGAGAGTGAGGATGGATCACAACTGCAGAGTATGCAAAATAAATGATTTGTATCACTTTTGGCAAATGGACTATTGAACAGCATAGACCAAGCTGCTTTCAGTGAAGTTGTTATTCTCAAGTAATTGAATTGCAGATCAGAAACTTGTCTGGCAACAAATGATGTAAATCACAAATGCTGTTGAACGTCACAGCAGTAGTATAGACATAAACAAAGGCTGGATCAGAAGAAATATAAAAAATAAATCAGTTTGTTAGTAGCAATCTTTAGAGTTCAGCTAGCTCCCAGTACGATAAATCTTGATAAAGAAAAGCAGAGTTCCAGGAGGCAGGTAGTGTTGCTATTAGTGCTGGAGTAAGATATAACAGTTCAGTGTGAAGTGTAACTCTCAGTTTTAGACACAGTTAGTTTGTCACTGAACGGTATACACAGGTGCTGATAGTCTTGTGGTCAGTAGAGTAGCAGGGAAAAGCAAAGTTCAATGTATATTTGTACAGCACAGCTTAAAGTAACTACAGCGCTTACCCCTAGTCACCGGATGGTGTGTAATAGAAGCGGAGTTAATTCTGAGATGTCCTTGTACTTAGTCCGTGGGAGGTTGTTTGTAGAAGAGTTGCGCTGTGTTGCAGTGGAAGAGAGGTTGAAGTCCGGTGTGTGAGAAACGCTTCAGTGGCTCAGATGAGATAGAAACTCAGAGGGAGAAGGCAGCAAACACACTGCAGTATGAAATAAGTCTCTGTTGTAGCGTGCACGCTAAAAAGAAAAACTCGCCTCTGTAAAACTTTCTGTAGGCAAAATGAGCATGTGAACCGGCAGTATAAAATAAGTAATCCCAAGGTAGTAGCTGATTCAATAATTTGGAAGAAAAGCAGACTGGTTTGTTTTCAGAAAAAACACACAGCAAGTGGAAAACAAACACACTTCAGAGCTAGTCTAGAAACTTAATAATTAAGCACCTGTCTGCAGTCAGCTGATGCCTTAAGTACAGGTAAGGCTGAAGTCAGGTGAATGGGAAAGGCATAGGTAAAAGATGGAGCGGAATCCTTACATAAAGTGAATGGGAAAGGCATATGTAAAACATGGAGCGGAATCCTTACAGTGACTCAGTGCATGGAGGAAGTCGGGCTGATGGTGGCAGCAATGGACATCATCCCGTTTGCTCGGTTCCACCTCCGTCCTCTGCAGTTAAGCATGCTCAGGCAATGGAACAGAGATTATGCTGATTTGTCTCCTTGAATACTACTGGAGCAGGAGACAAGGCATTCTCTCCAATGGTGGTTGTCTGTGAATCATCTCTCCCAGGGAACCTGCTTTCACAGACCATCTTGGGTGATTGTGACAACAGATGCCAGTCTTCTAGGGTGGGGAGCAGTCTGGGGCTCCCTAAAGGCTCAGGGAGTTTGGATTCAGTCAAAATCTGTTCTTCCTATAAACATACTGGAGCTGAGAGCGATCTTCAATGCTCTTCTGGCCTGGCCCCAGTTAGCCTCGGTCCAGTTTATCAGGTTCCAGTCGGACAACATAACGTCAGTGGCTTACATCAATCATCAGGGAGGAACAAGAAGTTCCTTAGTGATGACAGAGGTAACCAAAATAATTCAGTGGGCGGAGGCCCATTCTTGCTGCCTGTCGGCGATCCACATCCCAGGGGTGGACAACTGGGAGGTGGACTTCCTGAGGAGGCAGACCTTTCATTCGGGGGAGTAGGAACTTCATCCGGAAGTGTTCTCCAGCCTGATTCTCAAGTGGGGTCAGCCAGAGTTGGATCTCATGGCATCTCAACAGAATTTCAAGCTCCCGAGATACGGATCGAGGTCCAGGGACCCCCAGGCGGAAATGATAGATGCTCTGGCGGTTCCTTGGACCTTCAGTCTAGCATACCTATTTCCTCCGTTTGCTCTTCTTCCTCGAGTCATTGCTCGAATCAAGCAGGAGAGGACATTGGTGATCCTAATTGCTCCAGCTTGGCCTCGCATGATTTGGTATGCAGATCTGGTGGACATGTCATCCCTGCCACCGTGGAGACTTCTGTTGAGGAAGGACCTTCTAATTCAAGGGCCCTTCCTTCACCCAAATCTAGTTTCTCTGAAGCTGACTGCTTGGAGATTGAACGCTTAATTTTATCCAAGATGGGTTTTTCTGAACCGGTCATTGAGACCATGATTCAGGCTCGTAAGCCTGCAAATAGAAGGATTTACCATAAGATATGGCATAAATATCTATATTGGTGTGAGTCTAAGGACTACTCATGGAGTAGAGTTAGGATTCCTAGAATGTTATCTTTCTTTCAAGAGGGTTTGGAGAAAGGATTATCGACAAGTTCCTTGAAGGGTCAAATATCTGCCTTATCGATTTTGTTACACAAACGTCTGGCAGATGTTCCAGATGTACAATCTTTTTGTCAGGCCCTGGTCAGGATCAGACCTGTGTTCAAGCCTCTTACTCCTCCATGGAGTCTGAATTTAGTTATTAAAGTTCTTCAAGGGGCTCCGTTTGAGCCTATGCATTCCTTAGATATTAAGTTGTTATCTTGGAAGGTTTTATTTCTTGTTGCTATTTCTTCTGCTCGCAGAGTGTCAGAGCTCTCGGCTTTGCAGTGGGAGTCTCCTTACCTTATTTTTCATTCAGTTAAGGTAGTTTTACAAACTAAATTAGGATTTATCCTAAGGTTGTTTCTGATAGGAACATTAATCAAGAGATTGTTGTTCCTTCCTTATGTCCTAATCCTTCTCGGAAGGAAAGGCTTCTGCATAATTTGGATGTGGTTCGTGCCTTAAAATTCTATCTGCAGGCGACTAAGGACTTTCGCCAGTCTTCTACTTGGTTTGTGGTTTACTCAGGAAAACGTTAAGGTCAGAAAGCTACTGCTACTTCTCTTTCCTTTTGGCTGGACAACAACCGCCAGAAGGAGTTACGGCTCATTCTACAAGGGCGGTTGCTTCCTCATGAGTATTCAAGAATGAGGCCTTGGTGGAACAGATTTGCAAGGCTGCTCCCATCCTCCCACATTCAGTATGCAAAAGTGAAGAGGGCATCCAGATGAGAACAATAAACATTTGGTTTGTTTAACTTTAACAAAAATTGCAAGGGACCATATGTGTGACTGCCTGGAATAGAGAGATACAATCTCTTACCCCTCAAGAGTCTGACTCAGGCGACATATTTTGTAAGAAAGTTACATGCTTTGTGAAAACTTTGACCATTTACTTTCAGATGCAAATTGACCCCATGCTATGTAAGTAGGGCAATAAAAACTTGGCAGGAACACATGTTTTTAAATTATACTCTTGCGAACCATTGTTAAAAGACAGCATTCTGATGCCTAGATCAGGATACATGCCCATATATGGGCTTCCTCCAACGAAGATGCCGATCCATCTGAAGAGATGTGGAAAATGCAAGCATTTTCCAAAAGGGACTGATAATTCGCACAGGTTTGTTGAGTGACTCATGCTGTGTGGCTGCTAACACTGAAATATACAAAATGTAGACATTGCGTCTGGGGGAGGATAACACACAATGAAAGCACATGACTTACATGTTTCAAACAACTGTATTTAGATTTCAAATAAAATATACTAGGAAAATATATATATTTTAATGGATATGAGACTGTCTATTTATATGATATTACATATATATATATATATATATATATATATATATATATATATATATATATATATATATATATATATATATATATATATATATATATATATATAACGTGCTTTCCTGTGTTCCAGATGGGGCTAAAAGATACCAAATACAAGATCATCTGTATGGAATAATAACCGCTGAGTCTTTATACTTCTCCGACATATAATAATTCATGCATGCAGAATTTGTTAGAAATGTAAAACATGCTGTAATTGTGTAAATGCATGTATAACAGATATTAAATGCCACTAATTTCAAAATAATTAGCAGTATTAAATTGCTTTAATATAATACAATGTTAATAATATAACATATTTGGTATCAGAATAATCAGAAAAATGATCTGATACTACACATCTATAGTTAGGGTTTGTATGTGATTGATGCAGAGAGTTATGGTCTGATTAAATAACCATTTTATGAAAATAATTAACTTCTTAAAAAGGTTTAAAAATGTTAAAGGTGAATTTGTTTTGTCTGTATGTCTACTGCCCCCAAGTGGCCAAAACCCTGTATAGCAATTAAGAGAATTAACTGTTCAAAAGATGCGTTTCCATGGTGAACATGTTCAGCTCCGTTAAGGCCCAATCCGAGACAAGGTTTCCGTTTGGGCGTTTCCAATTTTACCTATGATAGTAAACTGATATAAAGTGAATGCAAGATAGAGAAAGAAAGATTGTGCTGAGCTGTGACTGGTAACTGGTTGCTGGGCGTGAAAATACCATTTTACTCTAGCAAAGCTGAACTACTCTTTTCTCATTGATTGCGATATATTAAGGAATATTGGATATCGATTGCTGTTTACCCTGGTAACGTATGCAAGATTATTGGTAAAAGCATAGTCACTACAGTTAAATTATAATAAATAGATTGAAAAGAGCAATCTGTATTTTAAAACTGATAGCCACAGCCCTATATAGTGTTAAATTTGTATCTTGTAGGTTAAGTAACTTATCTGTAAAATTTCTGATGTTGTGAATTAAAATTGTATTATGAGAAATTGCAGTTAAACAGCTGAATATATATATTGTTCTATTGTTTATTAGCACTGTTAGAATTGTATTGCTTGGATGTTAAAAGTTAAAGATTTTAGTCTCATTGTGCTAACTGGGTGAAACTTCTATTGTTAATAAGGTAGACGTGTATAGTATTGTTTCATATTCTGGTATTACAAATATATTTCAAAATGTTTATCGATATTAACTAAATAAAAGAATTCAGGTATTTATATTAATTTTATGGTTCCTAGTAGATGCATATTGATTGAGGGTTTATTTTAAAGGATAATTATTTAAATATATTGTGTTATAACCCTGCCATAACCTGATATATTATTTGGAGAGCACTACTGAAGGTTCTTATCATAAATACTGACATATTGTATGGAGGCACTTGCATGAGATTTATTAATATTCATCATAATGATGTCATATTTGTAATAAATAGAAATTATTATAAAAGAGAGAAAAAATTTCATATTTCGAAATTAATATTTTGAAAATAAAAAGATTTTTTTTTTGAAGATTGAAATATTGATGTTCATGTTTCGAGATTGATATTTATATTTTGAAATATTGTTAAGGATTAATTTTTGAAAAATTTATAAAAATATACATTTTTCATATTTCAAAATTCATCAAAAATATTAATTTTTCATATTTCAAAATTCATAAAAATATTAAAAATTTTCATATTTCAAAATTCATAAAAATATTGCTGTTAATAATAATATGTGGAATGAAAAAAATGAATTTTTCCAAGAATTATTAATGATTAATCAATGCAAGGCTCTCAGAAAGCGAGACAAACTAATACTAAAATCCTGGCCGCTTGTAATATGCATTATTGATGAAATGTCGCTTTGTGTCATAGACAAACAATTGCAAATACAAGAGCTAGAAAGTAGTATTCGTTCCTCACGCAGATGCGAAGAGGATGTAAAAATAGCCAAAAATAAAATGGATGAATTTGCCCAAAACCTAACCGCCTTAGATAAGCATAACATAGACTTACTCACACATATACAAGAATTAAATAAACAACTTGCGCAAAGCCAGAGAGAATTAAGTGATTTAAAAAGGTCATATCGCCATAATGAAAACCACTATATTAACAAATGCAGATAATGCTAACTCCCTTAGAGAACGCGTCAGGGACGAGGTACAGAAATATATGGAAGAGTGTAGACAAATGACCCCTAATGGGTCAGAAATAGATTTCCCAAATAGGCAGTCACCTCATGATGTAAATCCAGGAAACTGCTGTAACAGCTGGTGCGGATGAGGAAAACTCTAATAGAGAATCCCAAAGTAAGTCTAATAAGGTCTATGATTCCCATAAAATAGTTACTTTCATACAGGGTGCAGTACCTATATTCTCCAATAAGGGAACAAAATCTGTAATTGATCACTTAGAAGCTTTTGAAAACGCATTAGCTATAATGAATGTAACAAGTGAGAAGTTAAAAATTGAATTTCTGCCCTGGGTATTTGACAGTAAGCATCACAAATTCTTTACTTCACTAAAGGACATGAATATTCATTCCTGGAGTGAAATAAAACGACAATGCAGAAAAGAGTAAGGGCAATATTGCACTAAAACTGCAGCGAAAATAGCGGTATATGGTTTAAAATGTAGTGCGAATCAGAGTCCAATCGAATTCCTTTCTGAATTGAAGAATGCGTACAGTATGGCTGAAGATAATCCCAGGTTTGATTGCTCAGAATTTGTAAATTTATTTTTTGAAGCACTGCCTACACCCATCAAAATTAATTTAGCTAGAGATTTTGATGAGGACTGTTCATTGGAATGGCTGATCAAAGAGAGTACAAAGTTATACTCTATTCAGCAGTCCAGTGAGCAGGGGTTAAAAAGGAATAAAAACCCAAAATTGTAGCAGAAACTAGGGTGTCACCTAGCCCCCTCAATTTGGAGTCTAAAAAGAAAACCTACACGGAGGTGGCCAGTCAAAACAGACCATCTCCACAGAGGTTTAACTCTGCCCCTTCCCCTACACAGGCTGAGGCACAGAGAGACTATAACCAAAGTGGGGGACATAATCAGGTGAATAATTACTCACAAAGAGAATACTCACCAAATAATTGGTACCCACACAAAGGTAGATACAATAGACGGCGAAGATATTCTCAGGGTAACCAGACACCCCACATATATACTGCTCCCCAAAATCATAACACTGAACAAGCTGGACCCCAGGGGCAACCACGCCAAAATAGAAATAGTGGCCCTGATTCTGAGGGAACCCAATGGTCCAGGAATCATTATTATGGGGCATCAAGAGATAGGCCCAGGGGTAGAGGTAACTTGTACAATCAGGTAGATATGCTTTTTACCCAGTTAAATCGGTTGAGCGAACAATTCGCTAATATGAGTCAACCTTCTACGGCTCAGCAACCAAACAATACTTTTTTAGGGGTACAGCCAGTGTTCAGCAGTGGACCACAGGCACAGTCATAAATACTACAATATCACCTGAGAGGGAGGGGAGAGATATACAAAATGTAATAATAAATATCATTGATACTAATCATGTTCTCTCCCCACAGACCGGAAACGGACGATTTAGCTGTGATGACGGGCAACCTTGGCCTAATAGCATTAACCAAGCTTTCCCTCTGCAGTGTTATCTTAATTTTATTTCCACAGATGCAGTACACAAGAACCCAGCTGACTTTGTCATGGGGGAAACAGGTAGGTATGAAGTTTCCTCTGCATCGAATGGCACGGCGGATTCAGGTAACACGTGGCGAAGCCCACAGATGTACAAGAATACAAATTTTATGTGTGAAATGATAGAAACTGCAGGAAGGTATTATGTATTAGCTGAGCTGCAGGATTCAGTCTCTAACCCGATCATGGGATTAATTGATACAGGGTCTCAGGCAACTATTTTATCCCACAGGTACTACACACAGCTAAATGAGCTAACACCCCACAAACCTAAAATAAAAGAATTTGATGGTTCTCTAATAGGAGTTGGGGGTGACTCCCTAAATGTTTACGGTACTGCCTGGTTAAAATTTAAACTGGGGAACAGGGTCATAAGACACCCTGTCATTATAGTGGATCTGCCAACTGATCGTTTAATTATTGGTAGTGATCTCCTGAAGCGATTAAGCACCATAATTGATTGCATAAATAATGTAATTTGGTCACAAGTTAAGAGGCCTATCAATTATGAGAAATCTGATATATCTCACCCCCGACATAACTGTCACGTGGTGGAAGAGAAACCAGATGCTGTGGAGATTCATTTCAGGAATAACTCTGTACCTGAAATCACTATTTTACAAGTAGATGATCAGACTCCTTTAAGTGGCTCTGATGGTAATACTTTTAAAATTTCGCCTGGAAAGATAGCAAATATTTCCCTAGATGGCGATGTATTAACCATATCTCTCCACAAGGGGGATCATAGAATTCCTAAGGGGGGAGGCCACGCTCAATACCTCACAGGGATTGAGGGAGTTAAAGAGGATCTATTTATCCCTATACAAGTGCATGACCTTGGTAGAACAAAATATGCCAACTTGAGTTTAAAACAGGAAGCTAGCTATATAAGCGAAGGCTTATTAGCGCAGATAGCTGAACCTAAAGTGATTAAATATCTTTCTCCCCAAAACCACTGGGTCAACGGCCTGGATGACAGGTTTGAAAGCTATAACATCACAGCTAAGTGCTTATTAACTGTCTCTATAGGTAATATGTCAGTGACGCACCTGTTTTTAGTTTTAAATACTCCCCATAATCAAATATCAATTGGCAATGATATCTTACATAGATATGCCATACAAATAGATTTGATTAACTCTTGCCTCTGGAGCAGGTTAAAGGGGGACCCTGAAGTATTTCAGGATGAAAATGCAGCCCTGAAATCAAACCAGCAATTGCCATATGCTGTGAATATGCAGGTGTCTAGCGATGTTATAATTCCTGTCGGGGCTGATAAATTTCTTTTACCCTTACAGGTAAAGAGAGGTCAGAAATTAAAAACTTCTGAAACACTAATTTGCCTCTCCCATAGAATACAAAATCTGGGTGTCACAGTGACCTACACTCCTATGGTGAATATTGGAACTACTCCAATACATATTATTGTGCATAACATGACCCCATGGGATATAACCTTATCTAAGGGAACCACCATAGGATATGCGCTGGAATCAAGTTATTACACTTTTGGATTCCAGAATAATGTAATTGGGCTAATACCTGAAGGATACTTAACTGACGAACAATTAATAGAACAATCTTTTGCATCTATGCCAGAGGGTCTATTTAATATTCAGTCTATTTATCCCTTCAGCTCAGAGGAAGGCATCTGTAAAATTGAAGAAGCCTCTCTAGTGTTTGATCAGCCGATCAAACAGCAAGATTACCCCAATACCCAGAGTCATGGGGGCAATGTAAATTATAATCAAGGGGATCTCACCTCTAGGTTGGAAGAAGCCTATGAAATAGGACGGCCTGAAATCTTTCCAGGATTTCAGCAAATAGTCGAAGAGCAAATATCCTTAGCTAATGGCTGTTCCAGCGATGATGAACGCCAACTGCTGCGAGAACTCCTGATGGAGTACAAGGATACTTTTGCTAAGGATTCTTATGACTGTGGTACTACAGACTTGCACATTGCAAGAATCCAAACAGATCCCGATGCACCACCTGTCTTTGTTAAGCAATACAGACTTCCTTTAGCCTCATATGATTCTCTAGCACAAATCATAAGGAACTTGGAAGAAAGGGGTATCATGCGACAGGTGCACAGCTCTTATAACAATCATATTTTAGGTGTTCTCAAGTCCAATGGACAATGGCGTTTGTGTGCTGATTTAAGACAATTAAACAAACAAGTGTACATGTCTGGCTGGCCTGTACCATACATTGACCAGTGCCTTGCACAGATGCATGGATCCAAAATATTCACTGCCATTGATTGTGCACAGGGATATTGGACCATAAAGGTACATGAGGAGGACCAGTATAAGCTAGCATTCTCATTCCAAAAGGTCCAATATGCATTTCAGAGACTCCCTTTTGGATACATAAACTCTGGACATGAATTTGCTGTATTCATGTATAAGGCTATACCTGATGCACTGGAAAGGGGGACCCTATCTTATGTTGATGATGTTTTAATCAAAAGCACAGACTTTGAAAAACACATTGCAGAGCTTAAACACGTCCCCAGCCAACTTAAAAGGGCAGGTGTCAAATTATCCCTACAGAAAGCTCAATGGTGCCGCACTCATGTAAACTTCTTGGGACATGAAGTTACTTCTGAAGGATTAAATCCTCAGAAGAAAAAGGTGGAAGCTATAGTAAATTTTAAAAACCCAACTAACTTAAAGGAATTGAGATCCTTCCTGGGTATGACAAATTATTCTCGCAAATTCATTGATAATTATGCAGAATTAGCTAAGCCAATACTACTTCTTCTAAAGTAGGATGTGAAATGGCACTGGAGTGAGTCTCAAGAGACAGCCATCAAAGAGCTGAAGAGAAAACTCACTCAAGCACCTTGCTTAGCGTACCCTGAAGGTGGTAAACCTTTCTTTTTAGAGACAGGTTACACAAATATAAGCATGAGTGCTGTTTTATACCAAAAGCATGATAATTTAAGCAAAGCCATTGCTTATGCGAGCAAAACTCTATCCCCAGTAGAAATAAAATTTAGCGATTGCGAAAAAGCCCTCTTATCTACTGTATGGGCTCTACAAAATTTCCGCAGCTATATACAGGGCGAGAAAATTATTGTAGAAATGGCCCACCAGCCTTTGCTATATTTGCAAAGTGAGAGAATAAGAGATGGGAATTTGTCAAATAGCCGCATAACAGCGTGGACTCTTTCCTTACAAGGCTGGCCCTTAGAAATTCGCTACAAGCAGAATAAAAAGAATCTGGTCGCACAGGGGCTTGCTGAGCTCCACGACTGTGCTGCTAGAGATCCTGGGGAAGAATTATCAGAAAATGATTTCCTGGAGGAACAATTGCTTTCCCCATATAAAATGTACAATGAGGAAAATTGCCAAACATTACCTTGGGTGTATGTTGATGGTTGTTCTTACCATGCCACTATTGATAATGAGCGCAGATTAGTCGCTGGCATTGGTATAACTTGGGCAAATGGATTCCCAAATATATTTATAGGTTTTAACATTGGACCAAGATCCAGTCAAGTTGCAGAACTCACTGCTGTTCTCAAAACCATTGAAATGGCTATTGAACATGGTATTCATGAATTTGTGATCATAACTGACTCAAATTATGTGCGTGACAGTTTTGTTGAATACCTGCCAACTTGGAAAAGAAATGGCAATAACAGACCAGTCAAGCATGGCAAGTTGTTCTGCGAGATTGATAATCTGGTGGTATCCAATGATTTAACCATACACTGGAAAAAGACCAAGGGTCATTCCAGAATTCTAGGTCCTGATAAGGAAGGCAATGATCTTGCGGATTCATTAGCCAAACAAGGAGCCATAACTGGAGAACTCCTTAATATTGACCACTTAATGGGTGCAATTCAGGTAGAAGCCATCACCAGAAACCAGGCAAAACAACAGAGTGAGCCTAACTTGGTACGATGGAGTCAGGATTCTCCTAGTGAGGACCTGATCACTAGTCAAAAAGAAGACCCCATTGTAGGAACCTTCTATAAACACATAGAAGATCCTGAAAGCAACCCCATCTCAAAAGATTATTGTATTGGTAAAGAAGATCTTAGAATCTTAATAAAATCTAGATCACAATTCAAGTTACAGGATGGTTTGTTAATTAGAACCTCCAAAACTGGCATCCAGCAATGGGTAGTACCCACCAAGTTCAGAGGTCTAATGCTTCAACATGTCCATGATGCTCCCACATCTGGTCATCGTGGTGCCAAACTCACGTATGAAATATTGCGTGATTATGCTTTTTGGCCACACAAGTTGAAAGATGTTCAAACCTACTGTCAAGGGTGTCTAATCTGCTCACAGTTCCAACCCACTGCGCCAACACATAGAGCGTCATTACAGAAAAGGGGGGTGGTAATGCCATGGTCAGATATACAAATTGATTTTATTGGTCCAGTAACTAGGTCATCAAGAGGTAACAAATACATGTTAACCGTGACATGCCTGTTCACTAAATGGGTAGAGTGCATCAGTGCACCTAACAATAGTGCTGAAACATGTGCAGCATTGCTCATCAACCACGTATTCTCCAGATTTGGTTTACCCCAAAGAATCAAGTCAGATCGGGGGACCCACTTCACTAGCGAAGTGATGACCAAAATGTGGAAAATACTAGGGGTAAAAAGAAAGCTCCATATTGCTTATAGAGCTGCCTTAAGTGGTGGTGTAGAGTGTTACAACCAGTCCATTGTGAAAATCTTCAAAAAGTTTGTGAGTGAAACGGGTAAAGACTGGGATGTAAAACTACCTCTAGTCCTAATGGCATTAAGAGCAACTCCAAGTAGTGCTACCAAGATGTCACCTTTTGAACTGATGACTGGTAGAAGAATGGTTCTACCTCAGCATCTGCTGTACCGTACATCAGATCAAAACTTGATAAACGCTGCCAATACACATCAATATGTGGAGAACCTAAGAAAGCACCGGCAATATGCCTTTGCATTTGCTCAAAGGAATTTAGAAAGAGCCGCAACTGCCACTAAAACCTGTTATGATGTCAAAACGTCCAAAAAGGAATATGAAATAAATGATAAAGTTTATCTTTATAACTTTGGAAGAGATCAGGTTAGGGAGAAATTTCTTCCCTCATGGAAAGGTCCTTTTGTCTTAACTGACAAAATATCTCCAGTGGCCTATAAAATAAGGATCCCCAAAAATGAAAGTTTCATAGATAAATGGGTCCATATCAATCAATTGCGGGCATGTCATCCCAGATCCCAACTACAAGTCATAGAGGGAGAATGAAGTGTCATATCCCCAAATGCACTAAAGACATACTGTAGTTTAAAGATGCCTAGCTGATGAACATGAAGGCTCAAAAATGACAGACTATCTACATAGAAGACTGTCTATGGTGTGTACGGTCAACATACTCACCGAATACCATTGACTTTAAAGGGACACTCAAGTCAAAATTAAACTTCAGCATTCAGATACAGCATGCAATTTTAAACAACTTTCCAATTTACTTCCATTAACAAAATGTGCACAGTCTTTTTATATTTACACTTTTTGAGTCACCAACTCCTACTGAGCATGTGCAAGAATTCACTGCATATACGTATATGCATTTGTGATTGGCTGATGGCTGTCACATGATACAGGGGGAGTGGAAATAGACATAGCTTTGCAATTTATTTAACAAAAATCTACTACTCATTTGAAGTTCAGACTAAGTGCTATTGCATTGTCTTCTTGTCATGCATTTGTTGATTATGCAAATCTACAGTGTTGACTGGTCCTTTAAGCCAATTTAAATACATGTGTCCTACATCTATTTAAATTTGGAAGGGGGATTTATGTCAAGGTATATGTGAAGATTATATATATATATATATATATTATATATCTGACTAAATCAATTCAAAATAATAAATTAATTCAGAAAAGTCTACTTGAGACTCCTATCCCATACTCCCACATTCAGTATGCAAAAGTGAAGAGGGCATCCAGGTGAGAACAATAAACATTTGGTTTGTTTAACTTTAACAGAAATTGCAAGGGACCATATGTGTGACTGCCTGGAATTGAGAGATAAAATTTCTTACCCCTCAAGAGTCTGACTCAGGCGACATTTTGTAAGAAAGTGACATGCTTTGTGAAAACTTTGACCATTTACTTTCAGATGCAAATTGACCCCATGCTATGTAAGTGGGGCAATAAAAACTTGGCAGGAACACATGTTTTTAAATGATACTCTTGGGAACCATTGTTAAAAGACAGCATTCTGATGCCTAGATCAGGATACATGCCCATATATGGGCTTCCTCCAACGGAGATGCCGATCCGTCTGAAGAGATGTGGAAAATGCAAGCATTTTCCAAAAGGGACTGATAATTTGCACAGGTTTGTTGAGTGACTCATGCTGTGTGGCTGCTAACACTGAAATATACAAAATGTAGACATTGCGTCTGGGGGAGGATAACACACAGTGAAAGCACATGACTTACATGTTTCAAACAACTGTATTTAGATTTCAAATAAAATATACTAGGAAAATATATATATTTTAATGGATATGAGACTGTCTATTTATATGATATTACATATATATATAACATGCTTTCCTGTGTTCCAGATGGGGCTAAAAGATACCAAATACAAGATCGTCTGTATGGAATAATAACCGCTGTGTCTCTATACTTCTCCAACATATAATAATTCATGCATGCAGAATTTGTTAGAAATGTAAAACATTAGTAATTAAGATGATCCGTGGACTCATTGTGTCATTAAAAAGAAAACAAAATTTATACTTACCTGATAAATTTATTTCTTTTTTGACACTCTTCCGTTGAGATCTCCTTGAAAAGAAAGACAATGGCACCTTACTGTTCTCAACTCATAAACAAAGGTCTAAATGCGAGGATGGTATATCCTGCCAAAAAAATTGTTGAACACAGTGGTGCTAAAAGAATATTTTCGGAGGTCGAAGAGGTTAAAGAATTCTTGAAGGATAAATAACAGATCCTTTATACATATCATTCCTATTTAGCATTTTTTTCTTGAGTAATGGTCATTGTGGTTCATTTGTACTTACCTTCAGGGTTACTAAGTTATCCCCCATTGAAGGTTTATTCATATTGTCTACAAGATGACACTGTGTGCCCCCTCCGTGTTGAGTTTCCTCCTTTTCTGTTTTTTTCTCACATTTTTTTTGTTGTTGTTGCAGGGCCAGCTGGATGATAGGTTTTTAATTGAATATGTATTTTAAAATTTGCTCCTGGAATGTGGAAGGGATATCTTCGCCTTGTAAATGTAAAATGATTATTAAAACATTAGCTAAAACTAATCTGGATATTGCCTTTTTGCAGGAAACGCACCTCAACATACAGGAAGCCAAGAAACTCAAGGTTAAATGGGTGGGAGAGGTAATTGCTGCTGATTCCATAGGGAGAAAGTGTGGTGTGGCTATTTTAATCAACAAGTCCCTTGATTATAAAATTTTAGTAGAGATAGACCCAGCCTCTAGATTTATTTTATTACAAATATCTATAAATAATATTAAGTACATTCTCTGCAATATCTATGGGCCCAATAAATTTAAGATCGAGTTCTGTGAAAATATTAAGAGCAAATCATTTCCCTTCATCAAAGAGAACTTGATATTGGGGGGCGACTTTAACTTGACTACTTGTCCTGATTTAGATCGCCTCTCACAGAGGAATGTCCTAGAGAATAGGAGACGCTCTAAATATTTTTTGGGTTTTTATCAGAAACTACAGATTGTGGATATTTGGCAAAATCAAAATCCAGACAGGCGCTGTTTTTCCTGTGAGTCTAAAGCACACAGAACCTTTTCGCGGATAGACCTATTTTTAATATCCGAAGCTTTGTCAATCTGCAAATGAGAGGCAGATAATGGTGAGATTATTATTTCAGATCATGCGATTATTTCCTTAAGATTATATTGTCAGGATAGATCTAATGTGAAAGGCCATTCATTTCTCTATCCCCACTATCTCTTTAATAATCCAAGATTTGTATTATGGCTGAAACAAAAATGGAAAGATTATTGCCTAAATAATATTTCATATTTTCACAAAATCAATTTTTTTTGGGAGGCATCTAAAGCCGCTTTACGTGGGGAAATTAAGGAGTATCTGGTGGTGCTTAATAGAAAGAAAAAGTCCCGGGAACGTCAATTAACTAACCAAGTCAAGAATGCATATAAAAAATATCTTAGGAACTGCTTGACCTATAATTGGTTTAAATATATGGAGATGAGGAAGGAGAGAGATGTTTTTTGTTACAAAAGCATCAGGAAGAAGAGACCAAAATTAATTTACACTTCAAGAGTTTCCATGCCTGTTCTGCCAAAAACCTAGCTAGATTGGTTAAGATTAGGAAAAAGAAGAATTTTATTACTGCCATTCAGGATGATGATAACCGATACTTTGATACAGAAAATATCTGTAAAATCTTCTTGAAGTATTATCAACAAATATATGCGGAGGTCCAGGGTAATTCTAGTAACCAAGAGAATTTCTGGTCAAAGGTTACTTTACCAAAGATCCAGAAAGAGGACCTAGAGTCCCTCAATGCACCCATCAGCTTTGAAGAGGTCGCTAAATTGATTCATCTAAAATGAACAAAGCAGCAGGCCCGGATGAGTTCCCTCCAGAATACTATAAAAATCTAGCTGAAGAAATAATTTCCATTCTGGATACTCTCTTTAATAACTATCTCTCTTCTGATAATCCCATCTCGGCTTTTTTTCGGCGGCAAATATTTCCCTAATCTTAAAAAAACCATTGACTTTAAAGGGACACTCAAGTCAAAATTAAACTTCAGCATTCAGATACAGCATGCAATTTTAAACAACTTTCCAATTTACTTCCATTAACAAAATGTGCACAGTCTTTTTATATTTACACTTTTTGAGTCACCAACTCCTACTGAGCATGTGCAAGAATTCACTGCATATACGTATATGCATTTGTGATTGGCTGATGGCTGTCACATGATACAGGGGGAGTGGAAATAGACATAGCTTTGCAATTTATTTAACAAAAATCTACTACTCATTTGAAGTTCAGACTAATTGCTATTGCATTGTCTTCTTATCATGCATTTGTTGATTATGCAAATCTACAGTGTTGACTGGTCCTTTAAGCCAATTTAAATACATGTGTCCTACATCTATTTAAATTTGGAAGGGGGATTTATGTCAAGGTATATGTGAAGATTATATATATATATATATATATATATATTATATATCTGACTAAATCAATTCAAAATAATAAATTAATTCAGAAAAGTCTACTTGAGACTCCTATCCCATACTCCCACATTCAGTATGCAAAAGTGAAGAGGGCATCCAGGTGAGAACAATAAACATTTGGTTTGTTTAACTTTAACAGAAATTGCAAGGGACCATATGTGTGACTGCCTGGAATTGAGAGATAAAATCTCTTACCCCTCAAGAGTCTGACTCAGGCGACATTTTGTAAGAAAGTGACATGCTTTGTGAAAACTTTGACCATTTACTTTCAGATGCAAATTGACCCCATGCTATGTAAGTGGGGCAATAAAAACTTGGCAGGAACACATGTTTTTAAATGATACTCTTGGGAACCATTGTTAAAAGACAGCATTCTGATGCCTAGATCAGGATACATGCCCATATATGGGCTTCCTCCAACGGAGATGCCGATCCGTCTGAAGAGATGTGGAAAATGCAAGCATTTTCCAAAAGGGACTGATAATTTGCACAGGTTTGTTGAGTGACTCATGCTGTGTGGCTGCTAACACTGAAATATACAAAATGTAGACATTGCGTCTGGGGGAGGATAACACACAGTGAAAGCACATGACTTACATGTTTCAAACAACTGTATTTAGATTTCAAATAAAATATACTAGGAAAATATATATATTTTAATGGATATGAGACTGTCTATTTATATGATATTACATATATATATATAACATGCTTTCCTGCGTTCCAGATGGGGCTAAAAGATACCAAATACAAGATCGTCTGTATGGAATAATAACCGCTGTGTCTCTATACTTCTCCAACATATAATAATTCATGCATGCAGAATTTGTTAGAAATGTAAAACATTAGTAATTAAGATGATCCGTGGACTCATTGTGTCATTAAAAAGAAAACAAAATTTATACTTACCTGATAAATTTATTTCTTTTTTGACACTCTTCCGTTGAGATCTCCTTGAAAAGAAAGACAATGGCACCTTACTGTTCTCAACTCATAAACAAAGGTCTAAATGCGAGGATGGTATATCCTGCCAAAAATTAAGGAGGGGAAATTAAGGAGTATCTGGTGGTGCTTAATAGAAAGAAAAAGTCCCGGGAACGTCAATTAACTAACCAAGTCAAGAATGCATATAAAAAATATCTTAGGAACTGCTTGACCTATAATTGGTTTAAATATATGGAGATGAGGAAGGAGAGAGATGTTTTTTGTTACAAAAGCATCAGGAAGAAGAGACCAAAATTAATTTACACTTCAAGAGTTTCCATGCCTGTTCTGCCAAAAACCTAGCTAGATTGGTTAAGATTAGGAAAAAGAAGAATTTTATTACTGCCATCCAGGATGATGATAACCGATACTTTGATACAGAAAATATCTGTAAAATCTTCTTGAAGTATTATCAACAAATATATGCGGAGGTCCAGGGTAATTCTAGTAACCAAGAGAATTTCTGGTCAAAGGTTACTTTACCAAAGATCCAGAAAGAGGACCTAGAGTCCCTCAATGCACCCATCAGCTTTGAAGAGGTCGCTAAATTGATTCATCTAAAATGAACAAAGCAGCAGGCCCGGATGAGTTCCCTCCAGAATACTATAAAAATCTAGCTGAAGAAATAATTTCCATTCTGGATACTCTCTTTAATAACTATCTCTCTTCTGATAATCCCATCTCGGCTTTTTTTCGGCGGCAAATATTTCCCTAATCTTAAAAAAAAAAGGTAAAAACTCAGCAGATCCAGCTTCATACAGACCTATTTCTGATCTTAATGCCGATTATAAAATTCTGGCCTCTGTCATATCCTCTAGACTTGCTTCCTGTTTGGGCAAATTTATCCATCCTGACCAGACAGGTTTCATGACGGCACGAAATCCTTCTAAAATTTTTCGTAAATTAATAACACTGGTTGATTACATATGGAACAGTGATTATTGTAAAGAGAACAGTGATTTTAAAGATATAGCGATCGTTACTTTGGACACCGTCAAAGCATTCAATAGTATATCTTGGTCCCATCTATTCATAACTATCTAATTTTGGTTTCACAGGAAACTTTGTTAAATTTATATTATATATATTTAAATCCAGTCTCATTCCTTCTGATTAACCGCACTTTATCCCTCCAAATAATACTACAGAGGGGTACAAGATAGGGGTGTCCTATTTCACCCCTCTTATTTAATATTGCATTAGAGCCCTTGGCAGTAAGGCTAAGGGATGTGTTATTGGGGATTCCATTAGGGACACAAAGCTTGAAGTTATTTCTATACGCAGATAGTATGTTAATATTTTTGCAGAACACTGCCATTACTATCCCCAAGGTAGTTCAAGCTCTTGACGAGTTCAGCTCTTTTGCAGGGTATAAAGTTAATCTGGAAAAGAGTAAACTTACGTGGCTGGGTAAAAAAATTAGTCCTAAACAACCTATAATGAAGTTCTGTATAGTTAATGTCATCAAATATTTAGGTCTTGAAATACACAAGGATCCGAAACATTGGTACCAGGACAATTTTATACCGTTATTTCAAAAGGTCAAAGAAGATTTAGAACTATGGGCAACCTTTCCATTATCTGTTACAGCCTCTATTAATCTTATCAAAACCATAATCTTTCCACGTATTCTATATCCGCTACAAAATCTATTGCTTTTTATATTAAATAAAGATCTACGTAAGTTGGCCTCCTGGTTTTCTAAATTTGGAAAACCAAAAAATCTTGCATATCACTTGATAGACTGTCACATAAATACTCTGCGGCTGGTCTTGCTCTTCCTAATATTAAATTGTATAATGGGCAACTCTGTCAAAACTAGCCATTGACTGGATTGTTCAATCTAATCTAGTCACCTCTTGATATAGAACTCCATTTGGTAGCCCCTTGATCTTTAAAGGCCCTTCTGCACTGTCCTTTACAGAACCTGCCTTCTAATGTTACTATTCTCCGCTCAATTAAAAATATAATTTGCGGGACGTGGCCTGACAGAGCTGAGTAATGGAAGCCTAGTTGCAGAGCTCCGCTCAGCACACTGATCAAATTAGACATATAGAGTCCTAATTAAGTGCAAAACTATTTACAAGTCAATGGAGATACCCTCTACACATTAAAGAAGCCGCAGCAAGCTATCTGGAAAAACTGCAGCAACAGAACAGGAGACTTAGAGCCGGGAAGTGTTGCAGCTGCTGAGAGGCAACGGAGGAGCTACCCGAGGTCGGTTGGTTGCTGGAACATATTGCAGCCGGATCACGAGAGTATACTCACAGGGCAGCGACTGGGGCGCAGATATTACCACTGAAACACGGTAATAGCTAACGTTAAGAGGAGCCTTTCTGTACCGCCACTGTTCCTAAGCTGGAACGTTTCCAAGATGGCGCTGACGGCGTGAGTAGCCGGAGAGCTGAACTTCTCACACGACTGTAAGCAAAAACATAGAGAGGTGAGATCTAAAACCGGTGGGGCAGAAAGCCTTTACATTTACACAAGCCACGACACTAAGCAAAGGGTACAATTATAAACCTCACTGCAGGGGGGGGGAGAACATCATCTATAAGTATTGGGCTTAGTTAGAGGAGGAGACAGAAGTTCCCAATACAGAGAACTGCCTAAATTGATAAGCGGCAGAGAGTTGCAGAGACAATTTAACCTTGGAAACAATAGGGGCACCCCTGGGACGACTGTCCCCTGATTTGATCTGCTAAAATCAAAGCAGACAGGACAGAGAGGATAGTTTGAAAGCATCCCACATTAGCAAAATAAAGATTGGCTCGTCCTGAGGGGATTCATTGCCTTAGAGTATCAGCATAGAAAATGCAGCATAAGGCACTAACTTAACCCTCTAGATACTATCGCTCAGAAGACTTATGAAGAGAGATTAAAACAGAAAACTGCTAGCGCACATCTGAGAAAGCTGCCCCCTGACTCTATACACCATTACTACAACAGGCAGTGCAGAGAGTGAGATCTAAACACCATCCCCAACTAGCTGAGCAGCCTGCTGCCCATCCTTAGTAGCCCAGTCGAAAACCTAATAACAGGCCTTAGCACGCAGTGTAATTTACAATATTGCTCCAGTACCTTAGGGGTTCACTACATCCACAGTAATAGAGAGTGCTATTATAGTCATCTTGATAATGTCTGCCAGAAGATTAGTAAAAGGAGATAAGGTGCCTAAATTGAATTCTGTAAATGCTTTTTTTAAAATGGCGGCAAACCCCAGAATGAATACAACAGACGACCCAGAAGGGAGAGACCAAGAGGGGTCAGACATAGAGAGTATTGATACAAATGAAGAGTCTACCCCAGTTACTAAAGCAGACCTGAAAGACCTGGTCTCCAAACAAGATATAACAACAAATTTCAAAAAACTTTGGAATAAAATAGACACCATGCACACAGCAATGACTAATAGCCTTACTGAAATCAAAACAGACCTAGCAGAACTCGGGGGCCAGATAGACTCTTTAGAGGAGCACACAGACACCCTAGTTGAAGATATTACAAATGTAACCCAATCAGTGGCCTCCCATCATCAAGAGCTAGCCGAAATCCAAGAGAAACTCGAGGACCTGGAAAATAGGAGTAGGAGAAATAACATTAGACTGAAAGGAGTGCTAGAAAACATCCTTAATAAAGATCTCCTCTCCTATATAGCGCAGCTTTTTCATCAAGTGACAGCGGGGACCGAAGACTTTAACATGGGAATCGAGAGAGCGCACAGAGCCCTCAAACCCAGACCTAAGGACGGTATGCCTCCCAGGGATGTGATTATTAGGATGGCGTTTAATCAAGACAAAATCCTACAAGCTGCATGGAAAAACCCCACCCTTAAATTTCAAGAGAATGTGATACAATTTTATCAAGACCTCAGTGTAAAAACTCTGCAACGTAGAGGCTCCCTGAGACCACTAACACAACTACTACGGAAACATCAGATTCCATATAAGTGGGGCTTCCCCTTTGCCCTCTACATCAATAAAGACTCCAAAACAATAACTCTTAAGGAACCTTCTGATATTCCAGAGGTGTGCCAAATATTAGGCTTGGAAACGCCTAAACTTACATCCTCCACCACCTCAACACAACCATCGAAACCAGTCGACCAAATCTCAAAACCACAGTGGTCCAAATCGACCAGGAAAAAGCAGAAGACATAAATCTCCCTCTTGCAACCCAAGAAAGGACTTGTTAAACTTTTACACCTGTCCACGAAGCAGACGTTAGTGCCTTCTAGATCGGACTTGCTGTCTCCCAATAACTTATGGATCTAATCACCACCAAGATTTGGTAGATTCAAAGGAACAGGAAAAGTCAATCGACCATCTTTGGCGGATACAACTTTCCTCTGCAACAGACCAATAAAGAAGCAGGAACTAAGAACTTGCTCATAAATTTAAACCCTTATGCAGGACTTTTACACTTATCAATATCTAGCTCAGTGTTGCTGAAGCGACACGCCCAGTTCAACAATACTCATTTTTAGAGTACATTGTGTTATTTATACTCACTTTCTTTCTTGTTTTTTTCTCTTTCTTCTTTTTCCTTCCCCTTTTGAGAGAGAGAATGTCGGTGTTCCAGACAGATGGTTCAAATGTTTTTCCATGCTATCTTGTTATATGTTTAAGGATGCCGGGATTGGGACATCGCAGCTGATGGGGTTCTTTGAGAGAGCAAACGAGAAGCCCACACTAAGATGGGACGGATTAATGGAGGGCGATATGCTCAAAAAAGCCCTACTGGGACAAGGTAAGCTAGTAAACCATAACCAATACAGAATACAGACTTAAAAAGGAGAATTGCCTTTAAACAGTATGCAGCTCTTATCGTGGACTTACGACCCTATTCTGCACAAAAACCCACATATACACTCCTCCACACTACAGCATCTAACTGAATTTTGGAACATAAATACAGACTCCACTGACAACCCTACATATGTATGGGCAGCCCATAAATCTGTAATCAGGGGTATGCTCATAAAGGAAAAAGCTTTACATAACAAGACAATAAGAAAGGAATTGCTGCAAACACACAAAGAAATCGCGTTACTAGAAAAGCAACACAGGTTGACAGGAAACCCCTCCACATTAAACAAACTACAAAGCAAGAGGGACTCAGTAGCCAGGATCTTAAACTCACAAGCTAATAGAGCCATATTGAAGTTGAAATATCAATACTTCATATATGCTAACAAACCAGACAAATTTTTAGCCCACAAACTCAGAGAGAAATTTGGAACAGCCAACATATCACTTATTGAAAAACAAGATAGCACAACCACATCTCATCCTCAGGAAATAGTGGATACCTTTGGGGAATTTTATGCAAAGCTATACGATGGTCACAAAGTTACACACCGTCCAAAGGTAGAAGAACTTACACGCAACTTTTTAGACACGACCCCATTAGAAACACTAACAGAGGAAGATAAAAAAACATTAAACGACCCCATCACGACATTAGAAGTGGTCCTCGCGATTAGAGCCTTAAAACCAGGCAAGGCTGCAGGCCCAGACGGTTTCCCCGGGGAATACTACAAGCTTTTCAGAAACGAACTTGTCCCACATCTAACTAAATTCTGTAACTACATCACGAAAGGCCACCCGATCCCCCCAGAGTTGCTACAAGCAAAGATTATAGTAATACCTAAGCCAGGCAAGGACCCAAAAAACTCCCCTAGTTACCGCCCCATATCCCTGATTAATCAAGATTTGAACATTTTTACCAAGATTCTAGCCAACAGATTGGCACAAATTCTACCCAAACTGATACACAAGGATCAGGTGGGTTTTATTGAAACGAACTTGTCCCACATCTAACTAAATTCTGTAACTACATCATAAAAGGCCACCCGATCCCCCCAGAGTTGCTACAAGCAAAGATTATAGTAATACCTAAGCCAGGCAAGGACCCAAAAAATGCCCTAGTTACAGCCCCATATCCCTGATTAATCAAGATTTGAACATTTTTACCAAGATTCTAGCCAACAGATTGGCACAAATTCTACCCAAACTGATACACAAGGATCAGGTGGGTTTTATTAGAGATAGGGAAGCCCCAGACAATGTTAGACGCCTTATAAACACAATTCATCACCTCTGTGAAACGCAGACGCCTTCTCTGCTCCTCTCGTTGGATGCGGAGAAGGCGTTCGACAGGGTGGACTGGGGATACATGATGAAGATCCTAGCACAAATGAATTTTGCGGGCCCCTTTGTAGACGCGATAAAAGCTATATATACCAACCCCTCGGCTCAAATATCCTCTAACGGATATAGATCTCAGTCATTCCTAATCTTGAATGGTACCCGACAGGGATGCCCTTTGTCCCCCTTGCTGTTCGCGTTGTGTATCGAACCTTTAGCGGCTAAAATAAGGGCTAGCCCTGGTATATCGGGAGTCAAGGTGGGAAACGTAGAATATAAATTAAATCTCTTCACAGACGACATACTTCTCACACTGACTAGACCTATGATATTGCTTCCTAATCTATATGAAGTGTTCTGTGATTTCTCGTTGATCTCGGGCTACCGAATAAACACAAATAAATGTGAGATGCTACCGATAGAAATCCCCTCCCATACAAAGAAACTAATAGAGATAAACTTTGAGTTGAGAGAGTCTAAACACTCTATGAAATATTTAGGGGTGCACTTGACGGCCCAGACACAACATCTATACAAAGCTAATTACCTACCAATATATAAATCCATAAGGAAAGACCTTCAAACCTGGAAAACTCAGAATTTCTCCTGGTTAGGGAGGATGTCAGTAGTGAAGATGAATATCTTACCCAGACTGCTTTATCTTTTTAGAGTCTTGCCCATACGCATTGTATATCCCGATATTGAGAACATTCAAAAGGAAATCTTAGCATTCATACGGGGTAAGAAACAAGCGAGAATAGCGGGGAAAACCATGACTAAACATAAGAGCTTGGGTGGGTTAGGAGTACCCAATCTAGTCGATTACTATAAAGCAGCCAGACTAGCCCAAGACTCGTTAATACTCAGAGCCAAAGAAGAAGCGCTGTGGATGCAATTGGAGCCTGACTTAGGAAACTGGAACGGAGTAGATGCCATACTATTGGAACACACACGCACCACGCGGGAGACGAAACACCACCAGCCAATAACAAGCGCAACCACACTACACATCTGGTCAGACCTAGCACATAAAAAAGGGATGTGTCCCATGAAATCATTACAGCGACTGATTAGATATTTAATACATGAGGAATCACAAAGAGCAATTAAAAAATGGGAAAACAAGGGTTTATACAGAGTAGCAGACCTTTTGATACAGAACAAGATAATGACCTATACCCAACTAAAAGAAAAAGTATCCCCAATTACGGTACACTGGTACCTTTACCTTCAATTGTCATCAGCTTTGCACACATTTCTACAGACAACACAATACAGCGGTAACACTGTCCTAGAAGCCATATGTAACCCACCAAATAGACCAAAACATTCCATATCCAAACTATACCTAGAAATCCAAACGCCAAAGACTAAGACCAAAACAGCACTCATGCTCAAGTGGGAATTAGACTTAGTAATTAGTAAGGACTGGTACATCAGTCTAAATCGGTCAAACTAGACACCTGAAATAAGATATTGGATGTGATTTTAATCTATTGTCAAATTGTTTTTATGTATATTTTAATTATATGTTTGTAACATGAATCCATGCATGTTTTAAAATAAAGTGTAATTTTATTGATTTAGCAATTATTCAGACCCAGCCTTATTGTGGCACTTTGGTTTCCAAACTTTATCTGTACTTATTGACTACTAGGAGTCAATTTCCAAAGCCAAGTTCTATCTAGGCAGGCGCATAGTGTACCTCTCATAGGAATTAGACTTAGGAAAGACTTTAGAACCTGACGAATGGCACGAGACCTTTGCAAAAGCTACTAGAGGCTTACTGAGTGCAGACCTCAGGGAAAACACTTTGAAGACAGTATTCAGATGGTACTTAACACCTCTTAGAACGTCACATGACACAAACTAATTCAGGACTATGCTACAGGGGATGCGAGGAACTGGGTACGTTCCGACACATGATCTGGGACTGTACAAAGGTCCAAGATATATGGAAATCACTCTCATCTCTAATTAGCCACCTATTGGAAGAACGGGTACAAATTAACATGACACAAGCACTACTCCACGAAAAACATCCAAAGTACAATAGGCCAGTGAACACCCTAATCAGAATATTATGCACAGTAGTGAGAACATGCATAGCAAAATATTGGAAAGTAGGAGCACCGACATGGCAAGAAATTAAATGTAAGATTCAGCACATATATACTATGTACAACCAGGCAGCATGGTCAATTAACACTAAAGACATGAATGATGAAGTGTGGTTCTACTGGATTTATAGAAATGGCTTTAATTATTCATCCATGCAAATGCGGAACCAATCTCAGGCATCCAAGCCTTAAGTAGGCGGATTCAAATTAAGAAGACTGTCTATAGTTAATTGACTTTCTTTGTATAAGTTACGATAACTCTCTCCTTCTTCCACTGGCAATAGGAAAGATACTACCCACACCTGGATTCTATGAGTTTAGGCCTTGTTAGATGTATGACATTAATATATAGAACATAGATGTGGGTATAAAGCATGTTTTTCTTCCCTTACTTTATCTTTTCGTATTATTTCTTTATATATTCATACCTTACTTGCTTATCGATACTTTAGGGCAATATTCTTCCCTTTTATTTTCTCATGCTGTTATGTTAAGAGATGCTAATATGTGTTTATAATAGCAATTAAATCCCATTTGGAGGGACTTTGAAGATTTTATTCTCGGTAACAGTTTATCTTTTTGTTGTATTCATGTTGTAAAATCTTAATAAAAAAACATTTAAACATAAAAATATAATTTGCGCCTGGCATAAGTTCTGTCATGTTTTAAGAACAGATTTCTCATTTTCTGATTTTCTACCCATCCGGGGCAACCCTCTCTTCCCTCCGGGATTAGATCAAAAACCATTCCTGGAATGGCACGATAGAGGCCTCAAGGATATCTATCAATTACTTAACTCTGATTTACAGGTACTTTCTTTTGAGACTATCTCTCAACATTTTGCTCTTTCCCCCAGAAGTCGCTTTGCGTACTTCCAGATACGGCATTACATTTGTACCCAGAAATGGTACAGTGCGTCCAAACCGGTGTGGAGTGAGATTAGGATTTGTATTCAGAAATTCATAGCTGGAGATGCCTCAATTTCCCTTATATATGATATTATGCTTACCAAACAAGGCATTCTAGTAATGGATAAACTTTGCAATCTATGGGCACCTAGTTTTCCCACAATAGACTAAGACAGGATCTCACAAAGCCTCATGTCTGTCGCCAAGTATCGTATATCTGTTAGCTGGAAAGAATCTCATTTGAAATTAATTAATGACATCTAATCCCGTTCAAACTTTCCAAATTTTATTTGAATCAATCGGCAGTATGTCTGAGGTGTTCCAATTCCAGAGCAGATCTTCCTCATATGCTATGGCTATGTCCTAAAATAAAACAGCTCTGGCAGAAAATCCAATTTTGGATCAATAGAGTCCTGGATGTGTCCTTCTCCTTTTCTCTGGAATACATTGTTTTTTTAATACCTAATCCTAGAACTATTTCTTATATACGAACTGTAAATACCATTATACTTATAGTCAGATATCACAAGCACAAATCATATATGAATCGTTCCATTTACAGAATGTTTCTGAGAAAAGAATAAAAAAGTTTCTGTCTAGCTGGGCCCCTATAATTAAGTCATATCCTATCTTATTACAGAAGCAGATTTTGGCCCCATTTGTCTCCTCCATTAGTTTAGCTGAGCTAGTGCTTCTAGAGGTATTCCCCCACACTTGGATTAGGAATAACTGATTGTCAGGGTTTTTTCCTTGTTTTGTTTGCCATGTGCTGCTGGCAGCCATTTTACTCACCTATCTTTCTGACTATAGTGCATTGTGGGGGTGCTGCTCATTTCCTGCACTTCCTTTTATGGCCAGACTGGTGTGCATCATCCGTGTGAGACAGGATGCAGTCTCAGAATTGTGATGTCATCACTTATTATTTAAAGGGCCTCTGTTCAGTATGCTTTGCGTTGTCTCAGACCTGTTTGTGAGAGTTCCTGTGTATTACCTGGCTGTCTGACATCCTTCCTGGTTCCTGGCTTGTTCCAGACGCTGCTGTTTTCCTTGTTCCTGATTCCAGCTCGTCTGACTATTCGCTTTGGCTCCTGACTCGGCTCGTCTGCTACCAGCTCTGGTTTTGACTCCTGGCTTGTTATGTGACTTGTGGACTTTTTATTATTTTTTGTTATTAATAAAGGTGTGATTATTTTTGCACTTCTCATCTCAGTCTGATTCCTGGCACCCTGACATTACGCAAAGGACATGAATCCTGATGGTCCTAATAATCCACCTTTACCTGCCATCATTTCCAGGATGGATGAACAGGATCACCGCTTGGATCAATTTGCACTAGCCCTGCAAACCCTGCTGACTCGCACTGCACATTTGGACCAAAGTGTCCCACAAGTTATGGCTGCTCCCGTTTCCGCTGCTGCACCTAGTCCTACCAGGAGCATGTCCGGTTCTGCACCTCTACCTCAGCGATATGGAGGCAATCCTATTCAGTGCAGAGGGTTTTTGAACTAGGTGGCCATTTACTTTGAGATGATACCTCAGGCGTTTCCCTCTGAGAGAGCTAAGGTGGGATTTCTCATCTCATTACTCTCTGACAAAGCTCTTGCCTGGGCTAATCCCTTGTGGGAGACTAATAAACCTGTGACTTCAAATTACCCTGAAATTGTGGCCTCCTTTCGAAGGGTATTTGATGTTCCGGCTCGCTCCTCCTCTGCTGCTAAACGACTCATGTCCATTCAGCAAGGTACAAGATCTGTTTCTCATTATGCTATTGAGTTCCGTACGCTTGCCGCAGAGGTAGGTTGGGACAATGAAGCCCTTGTTGCCGCTTTCTTTCATGGGCTCTCTGATGCGATTAAAGACGAAGTTGCTGCCAGAGATTTATCAGAGGATATCGAGGCATTGGTGTCTTTTTTGATCCTAATTGACATCAGACTCAGAGAGAGGCCCTCTTTCAAGGAGCGCTTGTGGAAGCCTCCTGTTCCGTTGTCTCCTACGTGTTCATTCCCACCCATGCCTCCCTCTCCTCCCATGCCTCCTGGTCCCGAGTCACCAGGTACTGCTGAGCCGATGCAGATGGGATTCACGCGTCTCTCCGCGGCGGAGAGGGCCTTTAGGAGGAGGGAGGGGCTCTGCCTCTATTGTGGGTTACAGGGCCACCTTTTGAAGTCTTGTCCTACACGGCCGGAAAAACGCTCACAACTAAGGTCCTGTCGGGGGCAGACCTTGGGTGGTTTATCCTCGTCCCCGGAACCGCTTAAGGAGAAACCTTTGGTCACGGTTGTCCTTTCATGGGTGGACTCCTCCATAGTCACCCAGGCTCTTGTTGACTCCGGTACTGCGGGCTATTTCATTGACAGTGCTTTTGTATCAAAGCACTCCATTCCTGTTTTGCCTCGGTCCGTTCCGCTTGCTATTGAGGCCATTGATAGCAGGCCCCTTCAGCCCGCACTCGTTACTCATGAAACTGCTCCGTTGTCCATGGCTTTTGGGGCTCTCTATTTTAAAACCCTCCAGTTCCAGGTGGAGAACTCTCCGATTTTCCGGTTGTTCTGGGTTATCCCTGGCTCCAAAAGCACAATCCAAGTCTCGACTGGTGCAGGTCTGAAATTTTGTAGTGGTCCCCGCAATGTATTTCCACTTGTCTTCGGAAACCAGTTAAAGTTTTGTGCACTTCTTCGGTATCTCAATTGACTGAGGAGTACCGAGAGTTCCTAGACATTTTTGACAAGGTGCGTGCCGGTACGTTGCCTCCTTACCGTTCTTACGATTGTGCCATAGACCTGCAACCCGGAGCCATTCCTCCTCGGGGCCGGGTTTACCCTCTGTCTGTTGCAGAGAATTGTGCTATGGAGGAGTATGTTGCCGATGCTCTGTCGCGGGGGATCATCCGCAAATCCTGCTCTCCTGCAGGGGCTGGCTTCTTCTTTGTGAAGATAAAGGGTGGCGAGTTAAGACCATGCATCAATTATAGGGGTCTTAATCATCTTACCATTAAGAATGCTTACCCTATTCCGCTCATTACGGAACTCTTTGACCGCCTCAAGGGAGCTACGGTGTTTACTAAACTTGATTTGAGAGGAGTGTACAATCTCGTTAGGATTAAGGAGGGCCATGAATGGAAAACAGCGTTTAACACCAGGAGCAGGCATTATGAGTATCTTGTAATGCCCTTTGGCCTATGTAATGCTCCTGCTGTTTTCCAGGAATTTATTAATGATGTCCTACGAGATATGTTGCAACAGTGTGTTGTGGTGTACTTAGACGACATCCTCATACACTCACCCACACTTGAGGCTCATCGTTCTGATGTTACATGGGTTCTTCAGAGACTACGTGAGAACGGCCTGTTTTGTAAACTCGAGATATGTGAGTTCCATCAGACTCAAGAACCCTTCCTAGGTCCATTGCAGGGTTCCCCATGGATCCTGACAAGTGATCCGCAGTTCTGCAGTGGCCTCGCCCAGTTGGTCTTCGGTCTATTCAACGTTTTTTGGGGTTCGCCAATTACTATAGAAAGTTTATTAAAAACTTTTCTTCCTTCGTCAAACCTATCACAGACATGACCCGTAAAGAGAATGATCCACTCCATTGGTCACCTACTGCCATTAAGGCCTTTGATAGTCTTAAGACTGCCTTTGCTACCACTCCAGTTCTGGCTCATCCTAACCCTGTCCTGCCTTTCGTTCTTGAGGTCGATGCGTCAGACTGGAGTAGGTGCCCTCTTGTCCCAACGTCCTACGCCTGACGGTTCCTTGCATCCGTGTGGTTTGTTCACTAAGAAATTGTCTCCAGCGGAGTGCAATTATGAAATTGGCGACAGGGAATTACTGGCCATAATTTTGGCACTCAAGGAATGGAGGCATCTTCTCGAGGGTACTAGCGTGCCAGTGCTCATTCTTACTGACCACAAGAATTTAACTTATCTATCTGAAGCAAAACTGAAGGCCAGATGGGCGCTATTTTATTATTATTATTATAATTATGTGGTCACCTACCTGCCTGGTAGTAAGAACGTTAGGGCTGATGCCCTCTCGACAATTTTCGCCTCTGTCCAAGGAGGAGTCTGTACCTACTCCTGTTATACCTCCTGACCAGATTTTAGCTACCATACGTACTAATTTTACTTCTCCCTTGCGGGAGGAGATCCTGGCTGCACAAACCAATGCACCTCCTGAGAAACCTAGTGGTAAGTGTTTTGTTCCTGAGAATCTTTGAACTAAACTTTTGCACACTTACCACTATCCTAAAGCCCAGGCAAGAACCAAATGATTTGGTCTGTCACTCGACAATTCTGGTGGCCAGGTCTTCGTTCTGATGTTGCTGCGTATGTTGCCTCCTGCTCAGTTTGTGCACAGAATAAGACTCCTCAACGTCTTCCTGTGGGTCTTCTTCAACCTATTGCTAATGGTGAGCGTCCTTGGACACATCTTTCCATGGACTTCATTGTCGAGCTCCCTGTTTCCAATGGCAATACTGTTATCCTTATGGTGGTTGACCGTTTTTCTAAAATGTCACATTGCATTCCCTTGATGAAGTTGCCTACCGCTCAGGAGCTTGCTTAAATTTTTGCCCGGGAGGTCTTCCGTTTACATGGGTTACCCAGGGAGATAGTGTCGGACCAGGGTAGCCAGTTTGTCTCCAGATTTTGGTGTTCCTTTTGTGCTCAAATGGGGATCCAGCTTTCTTTCTCCTTGGAATATCACCCTCAATCCAATGGGGCTGCAGAACGGTCTAATCAAGCTCTGGAACAGTTCCTCCGTTGCTATGTCTCAGATCACCACAATAATTGGTCTGAACTGTTACCTTGGGCAGAGTTTGCTCGTCATAGTGCTATTAATGCTTCCTCCAAGTTATCCCCATTCATGGCGAATTATGGGTTTCAACCATCCTTGTTGCCCGATTCATTCATGTCTCAGGGTATTCCGGCTTTGGAGGAGCATCTCCGGCAACTCCGTTCCACGTGGGTGCAGATTCAGGATTGCCTTCATCATTCTATGCAGCGCCAAAGGTTCCAGGCTGATCGTAGGCGTCTGCCAACGCCTTCCTACCAGGTTGGTGAGAGAGTTTGGCTGTCCTCCCGCAACTTGAACCTTCGTGTGCCTTCCAATAAACTGGCTTCCTGTTATGTTGGTCCTTTTCGAATACTCTGATGGGTCAATCCTGTGGCCTACGCTCTTGACCTTCCTCCTGCAATGCGCATCTCCAATGTTTTTCATGTCTCCCTCTTGAAACCATTGGTTTGTAATCGGTTTACCACTGTGTTGCCTCGTCCCCGTCCTATCTTTGTTGACAACCATGAGGAGTATGGGGTTAGCAGCATTATTGACTCTCGTATGTCCAGGGGCCGTGTACAGCATTTGGTTCACTGGAGGGGCTACGGTCCGGAGGAGCGTTCTTGGGTTCCCTCCTCTGATGTTCATGCTCCCGCCCTCCTCCGTGCCTTCCATGCCCGTTTCCCCAATAAGCCTTTTGTCCTACCGCGGGGGAGGGGTCGTTGAGGGGAGGGTACTGTCAGGGTTTTTTCCGTGTTTTGTTTGCCATGTGCTGCTGGCAGCCATTTTACTCATCTCTCTTCCTGACTATGGTGCATTGTGGGGGATGCTGCTCATTTCCTGCACTTCCTTTTATTATCAGACTGGTGTGCATCATCTGTGTGAGACAGGATGCAGTCTCAGAATTATGATGTCATCACTTATTAGTTAAAGGGCCTCTGTTCAGTATGCTTTGCCTTGTCTCAGACCTGTTTGTGAGAGTTCCTGTGAATTACCTGGCTGTCTGACGTCCTTCCTGGTTCCTGGCTTGTTCCTGACTCTGCTGTTTTCCTTGTTCCTGATTCCGACTCGTCTGACTATTCGCTTTGGCTCCTGACTCGGCTCGTTTGTCTACCAGCTCTGGTTTTGACTCCTGACTTGTGGACTTTTTATTATTTTTTTGTTATTAATAAAGGTGTGATTATTTTTGCACTTCTCGTCTCAGTCTGATTCCTGGCACCCTGACACTGATTAGGTTTAAGATTAGAGTATTCTTTGCAAGGTACAGTATTCATCACCAGGGGTCCTTGCTAGGTTGCCCTTTTTTTTCTCCTTCTCTTTTTTTTTTCCTTTTTTTTTCTTTTCTGTCTAATTCAGGTTCGCGATCTAAAACATGGTTAAAAAACAAACAAACTTCATTTAGTCACATAAATTATTTGACTATGGATGTAATCATGTTTATCTATTGTCGTGAAGGTTTGGTCACTTATCTGCCTTGTGTATTTCTTTTTGCTTTGATGTTTTTGCTGACATTGTATATGCATATTTACTTGATGGTTCAGAGTGATGTAAAATGTTGTGTTTAACTATCTTGGGCTATGCACAATAAATATATATTCAAATAATAAATAAATACAGTAAACTTCATTTACTACATAGTTTGTTTACCTTAAACTTACTAAATTTATATTATCTCATAAGTAGATAGCGATAAGGTAGTATATCAATATAATAGTATTCAGATAGCCATTCTCTTAGTTTAGATTTGTAAATATGATAATAAACTAAGAGAATGGCTATCTGAATACTATTATATTGAAATATTACCTTATCGTTATCTACTTATGAAATAATATAAGTTTATTAAGTTTAAGGTAAATACACTATGTACTAAATGAAGGTTACTGTATTTATAACCATATGAGATATACCACTCAGTGTTCTATTGTGATAGCTGTAAAAAAACTGACACAAGGAATAGAATATGCCGAATATGTAATGTCCAATATTGAATGTTTGAAATGTTTCTATTTAGCAAGAAAGTTGAGAGACCAAAAAGGCATCTATCATATAGGAAGCTCTATTATGAGCCCACCATAAATAAAGATCATGAAATTCCACCTTAAATAAGGATCAGGGTTTGACCAACCAATCAGGACAAAAGGAGGCCTTTTTAAAGCTTGGAGTGCTTACACTAAACATGTCTTGATAAAGCCCTACAGAGGCAAAACGCGTTGATTAGGACTGTACCCACTCCAAGTGTGTTAGCCCCTTAAAAGGCTGATAGCTTGGTATACGATACCAGACTTTACTTGCTAATCTTTGTTTCAGAATTTACTCCTATATATACACCACTGGGTCCAGTGCACGGACCAGAGAGAGGGAGGCGAACAAAGTACATTGAAAACAAAGTAGCACTGAAGTTATTCACTTTGTTTTTATTAATTTTGCTACTATCCCCAGTAAGGAAATCTAGGAGAAATCGCTACTAGCGATCACTACTACCAAAGAGGACCAGCTGTAACACTGCGGAAGATCCAATCACCACCTTCTGACGGTGCGAAAGTCAATCAAGTGACTTCCACGATCCTAGGCATACGAAGGAGAGAAGATGCTAACTAGCGCCCGTCGATGCATACCTTCTGCAGATGTCTACACTAAACAAAATGGAGCATAAAGGTAATATTCTTCCAGCACCAAGTTCCCTCAGCCCGCGGTATATACCGCCAAGGGATGTAAAGATACGCCAGCTTTATACTACGGTACATATGCCAGGACATGCTCCAGTAAGGTAATATACCTGTATCTGAAACTCCTATGAATGAGTATTTGAGTCATATAAACTCTCTGCATCCACTACTTGCTACAAGATACTCAGTGACTTTGCTACGGAATACATATTGAGATAGTTATTGACTGTTGCGAGAGTCTTATTGACTTTGGTGCGACTTTAGTCTCCAACATTACTATCAGTCACTATTGTACCATTTTTCTTTGCTACCTGCAATTTAATGTTTTATTCTAGACATACGTTCAGTCCCTAAAGGGTGTCACTATATCATTTTTGCAATTGTTTGTGTGTTATTTGTTTGGGAGATGTCCCATATGTTTTTAAGATATATTTTAAAGCTGTAACAATATTGTTTTTATATCTATTAAATAGTTGTTATTTTAAGCAGTTTCCTCTAATACCTCAATCTGTAGCATTAAGTTAGCGCTGTCACATTTATTGGTATTTGTATTTCATAGTTTAAATAGAGGGGTTAATCCGAGTTACAGCAGGATTAGGTTGTTTTCTTAAGGTGCTTCTATCTTTCCCATTGAATCTTTGTTAATTCATGTGTGCCGTATAGATAACATTGTACTCACACCCGTGGAATTATTTAAGAGGCAGCACTAGTTGACTGAAATGCAAGTCTGTCAAAATATCTGAGATAAGGAGGCAATCTGCAGAAGCTTAGATACAAGGTAATCACAAAGGTACAAAGTATATTAATAAAACAGTGTTGGTTATGCAGAATTGGGGAATGAAAAATAAAGGGATTATCTATCTTTTCAAACAATAACATTTTTGGTGTTTACAGTGGCTAACACAGAACTATTACTTTTCTGCACCTTACAGTAAAAAATATATATAAAAATCCAATCTGGTAAACTGACATCTGTGAATCTACTGCCGTTTACAGATTATAGTGAATAATACAATATTTTTGTACATATTATGTGCAATTTACATTGAGTTTTGGTGCAGAGCATAGAAGACAGAGCAATGCAGTTATCGCATGGTTCAGTACTCGTCACCTTTTCATTACTACTGTCACCTGCTTTCTTGTTTACACTGCTGCAAAGTGTCTGAAATATTTATTTATTCAGATATTTGCAAATTATACCTTGGTGCCAAGCCGTTCCCTGACTCGATCCTAGCACACAAGGTCGGGTGTTGTAAGAGATTTGTAATATGAGGCAAACATAAGAAGTGTCAGAAGGGTAGATCCGTGCACTAAATGGTATTTGATTCAGACAAAACACCAGTCCCACAGTCCAGACTGGTCCCCCTTCTGTAAGCAACCTGTTAGCAGCTGCGGCATCCTGCACATTGTGAACCATAACCATAAGGGATATATACAGGGAGTGCAGAATTATTAGGCAAGTTGTATTTTTGAGGATTAATTTTATTATTGAACAACAACCATGTTCTCTATAGACCCAAAAAACTCATTAATATCAAATAGTTTTGGAAGTAGTTTTTAGTTTGTTTTTAGTTATAGCTATTTTAGGGGGATATCTGTGTGTGCAGGTGACTATTACTGTGCATAATTATTAGGCAACTTAACAAAAAACAAATATATACCCATTTCAATTATTTATTTTTACCAGTGAAACCAATATAACATCTCAACATTCACAAATATACATTTCTGACATTCAAAAACAAAACAAAAACAAATCAGTGACCAATATAGCCACCTTTCTTTGCAAGGACACTCAAAAGCCTGCCATCCATGGATTCTGTCAGTCTTTTGATCTGTTCACCATCAACATTGCGTGCAGCAGCAACCACAGCCTCCCAGACACTGTTCAGAGAGGTGTACTATTTTCCCTCCTTGTAAATCTCACATTTGATGATGGACCACAGGTTCTCAATGGGGTTCAGATCAGGTGAACAAGGAGGCCATGTCATTAGATTTTCTTCTTTTATACCCTTTCTTGCCAGCCACACTGTGGAGTACTTGGACGCGTGTGATGGAGCATTGTCCTGCATGAAAATCATGTTTTTCTTGAAGGATGCAGACTTCTTCCTGTACCACTGCTTGAAGAAGGTGTCTTCCAGAAACTGGCAGTAGGACTGGGAGTTGAGCTTGACTTCATCCTCAACCCGAAAAGGCCCCACAAGCTCATCTTTGATGATACCAGCCCAAACCAGTACTCCACCTCCACCTTGCTGGTGTCTGAGTTGGACTGGAGCTCTCTGCCCTTTACCAATCCAGCCACGGGCCCATCCATACTCACTCTCATTTCATCAGTCCATAAAACCTTAGAAAAATCAGTCTTGAGATATTTCTTGGCCCAGTCTTGACGTTTCAGCTTGTGTGTCTTGTTCAGTGGTGGTCGTCTTTCAGCCTTTCTTACCTTGGCCATGTCTCTGAGTATTGCACACCTTGTGCTTTTGGGCACTCCAGTGATGTTGCAGCTCTGAAATATGGCCAAACTGGTGGCAAGTGGCATCTTGGCAGCTGCACGCTTGACTTTTCTCAGTTCATGGACAGTTATTTTGCGCCTTGGTTTTTCCACACGCTTCTTGCGACCCTGTTGACTATTTTGAATGAAACGCTTGATTGTTCGATGATCACGCTTCAGAAGCTTTGCAATTTTAAGAGTGCTGCATCCCTCTGCAAGATATCTCACTATTTTTGACTTTTCTGAGCCTGTCAAGTCCTTCTTTTGACCCATTTTGCCAAAGGAAAGGAAGTTGCCTAATAATTATGCACACCTGATATAGGGTGTTGATGTCATTAGACCACACCCCTTCTCATTACAGAGATGCACATCACCTAATATGCTTAATTGGTAGTAGGCTTTCGAGCCTATACAGCTTGGAGTAAGACAACATGCATAAAGAGGATGATGTGGTCAAAATACTAATTTGCCTAATAATTCTGCACTCCCTGTACGTAAAGGTATGGAACAGCACTACTGAAGGGTGTATGTAAGCACAAGAGACACTGCCTGGTCTCTGCAGCATGTAAAATAGCCAAAAAACATCCACAGCACCCAGAAGAATCTTTTCAAGACTTTATTAAGACAGTAACATAAGCTTATTTTACTGTCATAATACAGTGTTGAAAAGATTCTTCTGGGTGCTGTGGATGTTTTTTGGATAACTTAAAGGGACACTAAACCCATATTTTCTCTCTCGTGATTCAGATAGAGCATGCAATTTTAAGCAACTTTATAATTTACTCCTATTATCAATTTTTTTTCGTTTTCTTGCTATCTTTATTTTAAGACGCAGGAATAAAAGCTTAGGAGCCAGACCATTTTAGGTTCAGCACCTGGGTACTGCTTGCTGATTAGTGGCAAAATGTAGCAACCAATCAGCAAGCGCTATCCAGGGTAGGGTGCTGAACCAAATGGGCTGGCTCCTAAAAACTTTTATTCTTGCTTTTTCAAATGAAGATATTTAGAGAACAAAGAGATCTGGTAGTGTCTGCTGGGTAGAAGTAGGTATTAACAGTCTACACTTTATATAGACTCTACTACAGCATTGCAGGATATACCATGTATGCTCATTTTATCTATGCTGTTGGTTTGCTTTTCCCCTCTATATTTATCTTTAGATTTGTTTTTGTCTTATTATAAGTCTCTTGAAGTAAATAAAAATGCACATTAACCCCTTAACTGCAATTAAATCTGAAACCACCGGTAGATTAAACCCTTAAAGGGACATGAAACCCAAACATTTTCTTTCAAAATTCAGATAGAGAATACAATTTTAAACAACTTTATACTTTACTTCTATTATCTAATCTGTTTCATTATCTTGGTATCATTTGTTGAAGGAGCAGCATTGCACTAATGGTTTCTAACTGAACACAAGAGTGAGCCAATCACAATCAATATATATGCAGCCACCAATCAACAGCTAGAACCTAGGTTCTCTGCTGCCCCTGAGCTTGCCTAGATAAACCTTTCAGCAAAGGATAACAAGAGAAGGAAGCAAATTAAATAATAGAAGTAAATTGGAAAGCTGATTAAAATTGTATGCTCTATCTGAATAATGAAAAAACATTTTTGGGTTTCATGTCCCTTTAACCATCATGTTGACTTAGCCTTCCCAGTGCATTTACCTCATATTCTTCATTGTTAGGGGATCATTAGAAGAGAACATTGTTGCTAATATTTTTTTAGGATGAAAACAGCATATGGTAAGTAACTACGTGGATATGTGGTTAATGTGATGGGGTGGCTAAGGGCGACTTAGTGGTTGAGTCATTTGGGCTGAAGGTCTCAGAGCTACTTTTGGTTGAAGGGATATGAAACCCAAGAAGTTATTTTGTGATTCAGACAGAACATACCATTTAAAAAATAGTTTCCAATTTAATATCAAATTTGCTTTGTTCCCATTATAGTATCTGTTGAAGAGATAAAAAGGTAGGTACCTGGAGCACAACATGGCAGGAAATAGTGCTGCCCTCTAGTGCTCTTGCAAATGTATAACATACCTGCAAAACTGCTCCCATATAGTGCTCCAGAAATGGGCCAGTTCCTAAGCATAAGTCCCTCCTTTTCAACAAAAGATACCAAGAGAACAATTTTTTTTGCAATTTAGCAAGTTCTTTAAAATCACATGTTCTATCTGAATCATGAAGTAAACATTTTGGGTTATTATTATTATACTTTATTTATGAAGCGCCAACATATTCTGCAGCGCTGTCCATGGATACAATTAATTTAAACAAAACAATATAAAACTTGTAAGAGACAGGACAAAATTTACAAACACATACAGGAGGGATTGAGGGCCCTATTCCCGTGAGAACTTACAATCTACAATAATTCTATAGGGGTCTTGAGTGGGGCTAAGGGTTAATACAGTTTCCGGAGGTTGGATATGAAGGCTAAGGGGCAGTGGTAAAGTTTAATCTTATGTGCTATAATACCGGTACCTGTAACATTAGTACCAATGTTATAGTGACCTGGGTAAAATACTAAATGATGTCCGGCCACAAAGGCAAAAAAACAGGAATGTGTTGCTTATATTTAATGAGTACAAGTAGCAAGTTTTCACTAAATATGAGCTATTTGAGTAGGATCTCATCATTAGAATGAAGCCACTACACAAAACGACAGCAACACCTCAATTGCATTGCATTGCATGGTAGGATGTCGAGTGCCTTGTGCATTCTTGGAGAGCTTGGACATCCTTAGCTAAAAAGTGCATTCTACTTAAAGGCGACCTTTTTTTTTTTTTTTAAGCTCATGTGGATATTTAGAACAAAAAAGGGTCTTAACAGGTGGAGAAAAATAATGGAGACCAGACCATAATATTTCAGAAAAGGGGAAACCCATTTAGGGGCAGATCTTTTATTAACTGCTAGCAGGACTCTGAGCTCTTGCTAAGTGAGAAAACATACCAGAAACATTTCTTGAGAAGAGAAATATATGTAATTGGTCAGTTACTCAAACCACACTGCATCACTAGCAAAGGCTAGTCAAAAACAGATAGAAAAAACAAAGGCAGATTTGTTGTGCTAGCTAAACTAAAGGGATAGTAAAGTCCAAATTAAAAACTTTTATTATTCAGATAGGTTATGTAATTTTAAACAACTTTCGAATTTACTTTTATCATCAAATTTGCATTGTTCCTTTGTTATTTTAGTTGAAAGCTAAACCTAGGTCGGCTCATATGCTAATTCTTAAGCCCTTGAAGGCCACCTCTTATCTGAATGCATTTGACAGTTTTTCACAGCTAGAGGACGTTAGTTCATGTGTTTCATATAGATAACACTTTAGCTCATGCACGTGAAGTTATTCAAGAGTCAGCACTAATTGCCTGAAATGCAAGTCTGTCAAAAGATCTGAGATAAGGAGGCAGTCAGCAGAAGCTTAGATACAAGGTAAGTACAGAGGTAAAAAGTATATTTCTATAACAGTATTGGTTATGCAAAACTGGGGAATAATAAATAAAGGAATTGTGTATCTTTTTCAACAATAACATTTTTGGTGTTTACTATCCCTTAAAGGGACAGTATACACCATATTTTTTTTATATAACTGCATGTAATAAACACTACTATAAAGAATAAGATGCACAGATACTGATATAAAAATCCAATATAAAACCGTTTAAAAACTTACTTAGAAGCTTCCAGTTTAGCTCTGTTGAAAAGGTAGCTGGAAAGCCCTGCAAGTGGGAAATAAGACACTCCCCCTCCCCCTGCATATGATAAGACCCTTTACACAAACAGGAGCAAGCTGGAGTAGGTATACGTTGGTATTCTCCTACAAATTTGGGACTTGGTTAGGAGTCTGAAAATCAGAGCAATGTTATTTAAAAATAAACAAAACAACAAAAAAACTGTATGGGCTATATAAATAGATCATCTGCAAAACATTAATTATGCAAAGAAAAATCTAGTGTATAATGTTTCTGTTACAGTTCATGTTATGTGGGTTCCCTTCTAGACAAAGCTACAAGTTATGTGACAAGCATCTTAGGTTAGGAGTTTCATAAAACAGTAGCAAGTAGGCCAAAACAGGGTAATAAATATTACATAAAAGCTTATAATAAATCATCACAAAATGAGTGATAGCGGTTTTACTGCACACTCTACATGTGCAGCAGAATATAAATGTATGACAAATGCAACATTTTAATTTTTGAGACCTTCCTTTTAAAGAAATACATACCTTGTGTAAACCAATGCTAAAATTCCCAAACCCAATCATGTTGAGAAAAGTTTGGCCTTGGGGCATTCTAATGTTGATACAGTGAAGAGCAAAAGGGTGCAGTTTCATAACATCACTCATTTTTTCTGACGAGTATTAGTAACACATTATACATAGAAAGTGTGGAACGAACAATAACTTTAGATATTTATATTGCAAAACAAAACACCCTGTCATTGATGTGAACAAAATACACACTTCTATCATCTTCCTGGTGCTAACCATCAGACTTGTGGCATTTACATACTACAAGACATGTGATTGTTTACGTAATATTGGCACCATTAGTTGCGCTGACATAACTATTGCGTACTTCGCATGATTTATCCACTGTTCTCATATCACATCCTCTGTATTTGTCATATATACGTACTGTAGATATAACATAATGTTTAGCAATTCATATTACAGGGCAAAGTAGAGCCCTGGGCCATGTAAAATCCATACGACAGCAAGGCTCTATTTGTGTATATATTAATTCACACTCCGGGGCTAAAAAATATTAAGTGTTCAGCCCTATATGCTGCATTTCAGATATTTCAGCCATATATTTTTTTGCTAGATTATACTGCTATTCTTGTCCCCTGGCGTCGCTATTGCTTTGCCACGGACTCTGCGCGTTTCATATCCTCTTCATAACATAACAGCTCTGTTTATGCAACTATCCAAGTTCCAGGGCTGTCCCGCCCCGCTCTGGCTTGCCAGCCCGCAGTGATAATAAGATCCCAGGAAACAAAATGGCGCACAGCTGTCGGTGGCGCTTCCCAGCTCGGCCCGGAACCGGCCGAAGACTGGGGGCTAGACTGAGGCTGTTTGCTGCACTGCGAGATGAGGGAAGTGGGAACAGGGAGGGCACCGTAAGTCCCGGGAGTAGCGGGGGGCTAGTGCCCGGTTATGACGCGGCTCTGCAGGTGTCTGTAAGGATCGGGAGCAACCTGAGGAGATTTAGAGAACTGAGCGGCGGGAGCAGCGAGGAGGTAAGAACTACACCGGGGAGCGCGGGAAACTGACGTAGCTACTCAGGTGTGTGCAGGGGCTATGTGTATTGCGTGATGCAGGACTTATACTCATTTATGTGTGTGGCACTGGCTATATGACTGCACTGATGGTGCAGGAGATATCTGTGTGTAATATTCAGCGCATAGGGGGTGTTGGTGTTTCTGTGTATATAACAGTAATGGGATCGTTTGTTCTATGGCTGCAGGTGGTATGCAAGTGTATATGATTGGACTGAGATGTAGGTGTTGTGCCTGTTTAATCCTATACTCGTGGATGCAGGATGTATTTGTATGACTGGAATAGATGTTGGAAGTGTCAGTGAGTAGTAGGGATGGGGGTAGGCAGTGGGAATGTGTCTAGTTTGTGTATGACTGAATAGGAGAAAGCACTAGGGGGTGTGTCTGGTGTATACATGGGGTGTGTGTCTGGTGTATAAATGGACTGGGGAAAAGGACTGGGGTGTGTGTCTGGTGTATACATGGACTGGGGGGTGTGTCTGGTGTATACATGGACTGGGGGGTGTGTCTGGTGTATACATGGACTGGGGGGTGTGTCTGGTGTATACATGGACTGGGGGGTGTGTCTGGTGTATACATGGACTGGGGGGTGTGTCTGGTGTATACATGGACTGGGGGGTGTGTCTGGTGTATACATGGACTGGGGGGTGTGTCTGGTGTATACATGGACTGGGGGGTGTGTCTGGTGTATACATGGACTGGGGGGTGTGTCTGGTGTATACATGGACTGGGGGGTGTGTCTGGTGTATACATGGACTGGGGGGTGTGTCTGGTGTATACATGGACTGGGGGGTGTGTCTGGTGTATACATGGACTGGGGGGGGGGTGTCTGGTGTATACATGGACTGGGGGGGGTGTCTGGTGTATACATGGACTGGGGGAAAAGCACTGGGTGTGTGTGGTGTATAAATGGACTGGGGGAAAAGCACTGGGTGTGTGTGTGGTGTATAAATGGACTGGGGGAAAAGCACTAGGGGGCGTGTCTGGTGTATAAATGGACTGGGGGAAAAGCACTAGGGGGCGTGTCTGGTGTATACATGGACTGGGGGAAAAGCACTGGGGGAAAAGCACTAGGGGGCGTGTCTGGTGTATAAATGGACTGGGGGAAAAGCACTAGGGGGCGTGTCTGGTGTATAAATGGACTGGGGGAAAAGCACTAGGGGGCGTGTCTGGTGTATAAATGGACTGGGGGAAAAGCACTAGGGGGCGTGTCTGGTGTATAAATGGACTGGGGGAAAAGCACTAGGGGGCGTGTCTGGTGTATAAATGGACTGGGGGAAAAGCACTAGGGGGCGTGTCTGGTGTATAAATGGACTGGGGGGAGTGTCTGGTGTATAAATGGACAGGGGGGAAAGCACCGGGGTGTGTCTGGTGTATAAATGGACAGCGGGGAAAGCACCGGGGGTGTGTGTCTGGTGTATAAATGGACTTGGGGAAAAGCACCAGCTGTGTGTCTGGTGTATAAATGGACTGGGGTGTGTGTCTGGTGTATAAATGGACTGGGGGAAAAGCACCAGCTGTGTGTCTGGTGTATAAATGGACTGGGGTGTGTGTCTGGTGTATAAATGGACTGGGGGAAAAGCACCAGCTGTGTGTCTGGTGTATAAATGGACTGGGGTGTGTGTCTGGTGTATAAATGGACTGGGGGAAAAGCACCAGCTGTGTGTCTGGTGTATAAATGGACTGGGGTGTGTGTCTGGTGTATAAATGGACTGCGGTGTGTGTCTGGTGTATACATGGACTGGGGGAAAAGCACTGGGAGTGGCTGTCTTCTGTATAAGTGGACTGCGGGAAAAGCACTGGGGGGGGGGGGGCGGCTGTCTGGTGTATAAGTGCACCAGGGGTGGCTGTCTGGTGTATGTTTACTGGGGGAAAAGCACTTGGGGGGTTGTCTGGTGTATAAGTGGACTGGGGGAAAAGCACGGGGGGGGTTGTCTGGTGTATAAGTGGACTGGGGTGTGTGTCTGGTGTATAAATGGACTGCGGTGTGTGTCTGGTGTATACATGGACTGGGGGAAAAGCACTGGGAGTGGCTGTCTTCTGTATAAGTGGACTGCGGGAAAAGCACTGGGGGGGGGGGGTGGCTGTCTGGTGTATAAGTGCACCAGGGGTGGCTGTCTGGTGTATGTTTACTGGGGGAAAAGCACTTGGGTGGCTGTCTGGTGTATAAGTGGACTGGGGGAAAAGCACGGGGGGGGGTTGTCTGGTGTATAAGTGGACTGGGGGAAAAGCACTGGGGGGGTTGTCTGGTGTATATAAGTGGACTGGGGGAAAAGCACTGGGGGGGTTGTCTGGTGTATATAAGTGGACTGGGGGAAAAGCACTGGGGGGGTTGTCTGGTGTATAAGTGGACTGGGGGAAAAGCACTGGGGGGGGTTGTCTGGTGTATAAGTGGACTGGGGGAAAAGCACTGGGGGGGTTGTCTGGTGTATAAGTGGACTGGGGGAAAAGCACTGGGGGGGTTGTCTGGTGTATAAGTGGACTGGGGGAAAAGCACTGGGGGGGTTGTCTGGTGTATAAGTGGACTGGGGGAAAAGCACTGGGGGGGTTGTCTGGTGTATAAGTGGACTGGGGGAAAAGCACTGGGGGGGTTGTCTGGTGTATAAGTGGACTGGGGGAAAAGCACTGGGGGGGTTGTCTGGTGTATAAGTGGACTGGGGGAAAAGCACTGGGGGGGTTGTCTGGTGTATAAGTGGACTGGGGGAAAAGCACTGGGGGGGTTGTCTGGTGTATAAGTGGACTGGGGGAAAAGCACTGGGGGGGTTGTCTGGTGTATAAGTGGACTGGGGGAAAAGCACTGGGGGGGTTGTCTGGTGTATAAGTGGACTGGGGGAAAAGCACTGGGGGGGTTGTCTGGTGTATAAGTGGACTGGGGGAAAAGCACTGGGGGGGTTGTCTGGTGTATAAGTGGACTGGGGGAAAAGCACTGGGGGGGTTGTCTGGTGTATAAGTGGACTGGGGGAAAAGCACTGGGGGGGTTGTCTGGTGTATAAGTGGACTGGGGGAAAAGCACTGGGGGGGTTGTCTGGTGTATAAGTGGACTGGGGGAAAAGCACTGGGGGGGTTGTCTGGTGTATAAGTGGACTGGGGGAAAAGCACTGGGGGGGTTGTCTGGTGTATAAGTGGACTGGGGGAAAAGCACTGGGGGGGTTGTCTGGTGTATAAGTGGACTGGGGGAAAAGCACTGGGGGGGTTGTCTGGTGTATAAGTGGACTGGGGGAAAAGCACTGGGGGGGTTGTCTGGTGTATAAGTGGACTGGGGGAAAAGCACTGGGGGGGTTGTCTGGTGTATAAGTGGACTGGGGGAAAAGCACTGGGGGGGGTTGTCTGGTGTATAAGTGGACTGGGGGAAAAGCACTGGGGGGGTTGTCTGGTGTATAAGTGGACTGGGGGAAAAGCACTGGGGGGGTTGTCTGGTGTATAAGTGGACTGGGGGAAAAGCACTGGGGGGGTTGTCTGGTGTATAAGTGGACTGGGGGAAAAGCACTGGGGGGGTTGTCTGGTGTATAAGTGGACTGGGGGAAAAGCACTGGGGGGGTTGTCTGGTGTATAAGTGGACTGGGGGAAAAGCACTGGGGGGGTTGTCTGGTGTATAAGTGGACTGGGGGAAAAGCACTGGGGGGGTTGTCTGGTGTATAAGTGGACTGGGGGAAAAGCACTGGGGGGGTTGTCTGGTGTATAAGTGGACTGGGGGAAAAGCACTGGGGGGGTTGTCTGGTGTATAAGTGGACTGGGGGAAAAGCACTGGGGGGGTTGTCTGGTGTATAAGTGGACTGGGGGAAAAGCACTGGGGGGGTTGTCTGGTGTATAAGTGGACTGGGGGGAAAAGCACTGGGGGGGTTGTCTGGTGTATAAGTGGACTGGGGGAAAAGCACTGGGGGGGTTGTCTGGTGTATAAGTGGACTGGGGGAAAAGCACTGGGGGGGTTGTCTGGTGTATAAGTGGACTGGGGGAAAAGCACTGGGGGGGGTTGTCTGGTGTATAAGTGGACTGGGGGAAAAGCACTGGGGGGGGTTGTCTGGTGTATAAGTGGACTGGGGGAAAAGCACTGGGGGGGGTTGTCTGGTGTATAAGTGGACTGGGGGAAAAGCACTGGGGGGGTTGTCTGGTGTATATAAGTGGACTGGGGGAAAAGCACTGGGGGGGGTTGTCTGGTGTATATAAGTGGACTGGGGGAAAAGCACTGGGGGGGGTTGTCTGGTGTATATAAGTGGACTGGGGGAAAAGCACTGGGGGGGTTGTCTGGTGTATATAAGTGGACTGGGGAAAAGCACTGGGGGGGTTGTCTGGTGTATATAAGTGGACTGGGGGAAAAGCACTGGGGGGGTTGTCTGGTGTATATAAGTGGACTGGGGGAAAAGCACTGGGGGGGTTGTCTGGTGTATATAAGTGGACTGGGGGAAAAGCACTGGGGGGGTTGTCTGGTGTATATAAGTGGACTGGGGGAAAAGCACTGGGGGGGTTGTCTGGTGTATATAAGTGGACTGGGGGAAAAGCACTGGGGGGGTTGTCTGGTGTATATAAGTGGACTGGGGGAAAAGCACTGGGGGGGGTTGTCTGGTGTATATAAGTGGACTGGGGGAAAAGCACTGGGGGGGGTTGTCTGGTGTATATAAGTGGACTGGGGGAAAAGCACTGGGGGGGTTGTCTGGTGTATATAAGTGGACTGGGGGAAAAGCACTGGGGGGGTTGTCTGGTGTATATAAGTGGACTGGGGGAAAAGCACTGGGGGGGTTGTCTGGTGTATATAAGTGGACTGGGGGAAAAGCACTGGGGGGGTTGTCTGGTGTATATAAGTGGACTGGGGGAAAAGCACTGGGGGGGTTGTCTGGTGTATATAAGTGGACTGGGGGAAAAGCACTGGGGGGGTTGTCTGGTGTATATAAGTGGACTGGGGGAAAAGCACTGGGGGGGTTGTCTGGTGTATATAAGTGGACTGGGGGAAAAGCACTGGGGGGGTTGTCTGGTGTATATAAGTGGACTGGGGGAAAAGCACTGGGGGGGTTGTCTGGTGTATATAAGTGGACTGGGGGAAAAGCACTGGGGGGGTTGTCTGGTGTATATAAGTGGACTGGGGGAAAAGCACTGGGGGGGTTGTCTGGTGTATATAAGTGGACTGGGGGAAAAGCACTGGGGGGGTTGTCTGGTGTATATAAGTGGACTGGGGGAAAAGCACTGGGGGGGTTGTCTGGTGTATATAAGTGGACTGGGGGAAAAGCACTGGGGGGGTTGTCTGGTGTATATAAGTGGACTGGGGGAAAAGCACTGGGGGGGTTGTCTGGTGTATATAAGTGGACTGGGGGAAAAGCACTGGGGGGGTTGTCTGGTGTATATAAGTGGACTGGGGGAAAAGCACTGGGGGGGTTGTCTGGTGTATATAAGTGGACTGGGGGAAAAGCACTGGGGGGGTTGTCTGGTGTATATAAGTGGACTGGGGGAAAAGCACTGGGGGGGTTGTCTGGTGTATATAAGTGGACTGGGGGAAAAGCACTGGGGGGGTTGTCTGGTGTATATAAGTGGACTGGGGGAAAAGCACTGGGGGGGTTGTCTGGTGTATATAAGTGGACTGGGGGAAAAGCACTGGGGGGGTTGTCTGGTGTATATAAGTGGACTGGGGGAAAAGCACTGGGGGGGTTGTCTGGTGTATATAAGTGGACTGGGGGAAAAGCACTGGGGGGGTTGTCTGGTGTATATAAGTGGACTGGGGGAAAAGCACTGGGGGGGGTTGTCTGGTGTATATAAGTGGACTGGGGGAAAAGCACTGGGGGGGTTGTCTGGTGTATATAAGTGGACTGGGGGAAAAGCACTGGGGGGGTTGTCTGGTGTATATAAGTGGACTGGGGGAAAAGCACTGGGGGGGTTGTCTGGTGTATATAAGTGGACTGGGGGAAAAGCACTGGGGGGGTTGTCTGGTGTATATAAGTGGACTGGGGGAAAAAGCACTGGGGGGGGTTGTCTGGTGTATATAAGTGGACTGGGGGAAAAGCACTGGGGGGGTTGTCTGGTGTATATAAGTGGACTGGGGGAAAAGCACTGGGGGGGTTGTCTGGTGTATATAAGTGGACTGGGGGAAAAGCACTGGGGGGGTTGTCTGGTGTATATAAGTGGACTGGGGGAAAAGCACTGGGGGGGTTGTCTGGTGTATATAAGTGGACTGGGGGAAAAGCACTGGGGGGGTTGTCTGGTGTATATAAGTGGACTGGGGGAAAAGCACTGGGGGGGTTGTCTGGTGTATATAAGTGGACTGGGGGAAAAGCACTGGGGGGGTTGTCTGGTGTATATAAGTGGACTGGGGGAAAAAGCACTGGGGGGGTTGTCTGGTGTATATAAGTGGACTGGGGGAAAAGCACTGGGGGGGTTGTCTGGTGTATATAAGTGGACTGGGGGAAAAGCACTGGGGGGGTTGTCTGGTGTATATAAGTGGACTGGGGGAAAAGCACTGGGGGGGGTTGTCTGGTGTATATAAGTGGACTGGGGGGAAAAGCACTGGGGGGGTTGTCTGGTGTATATAAGTGGACTGGGGGAAAAGCACTGGGGGGGTTGTCTGGTGTATATAAGTGGACTGGGGGAAAAGCACTGGGGGGGTTGTCTGGTGTATATAAGTGGACTGGGGGAAAAGCACTGGGGGGGTTGTCTGGTGTATATAAGTGGACTGGGGGAAAAGCACTGGGGGGGTTGTCTGGTGTATATAAGTGGACTGGGGGAAAAGCACTGGGGGGGTTGTCTGGTGTATATAAGTGGACTGGGGGAAAAGCACTGGGGGGGTTGTCTGGTGTATATAAGTGGACTGGGGGAAAAGCACTGGGGGGGTTGTCTGGTGTATATAAGTGGACTGGGGGAAAAGCACTGGGGGGGTTGTCTGGTGTATATAAGTGGACTGGGGGAAAAGCACTGGGGGGGTTGTCTGGTGTATATAAGTGGACTGGGGGAAAAGCACTGGGGGGGTTGTCTGGTGTATATAAGTGGACTGGGGGAAAAGCACTGGGGGGGTTGTCTGGTGTATATAAGTGGACTGGGGGAAAAGCACTGGGGGGGTTGTCTGGTGTATATAAGTGGACTGGGGGAAAAGCACTGGGGGGGTTGTCTGGTGTATATAAGTGGACTGGGGGAAAAGCACTGGGGGGGTTGTCTGGTGTATATAAGTGGACTGGGGGAAAAGCACTGGGGGGGGTTGTCTGGTGTATATAAGTGGACTGGGGGAAAAGCACTGGGGGGGTTGTCTGGTGTATATAAGTGGACTGGGGGAAAAGCACTGGGGGGGTTGTCTGGTGTATATAAGTGGACTGGGGGAAAAGCACTGGGGGGGTTGTCTGGTGTATATAAGTGGACTGGGGGAAAAGCACTGGGGGGGTTGTCTGGTGTATATAAGTGGACTGGGGGAAAAGCACTGGGGGGGTTGTCTGGTGTATATAAGTGGACTGGGGGAAAAGCACTGGGGGGGTTGTCTGGTGTATATAAGTGGACTGGGGGAAAAGCACTGGGGGGGTTGTCTGGTGTATATAAGTGGACTGGGGGAAAAGCACTGGGGGGGTTGTCTGGTGTATATAAGTGGACTGGGGGAAAAGCACTGGGGGGGTTGTCTGGTGTATATAAGTGGACTGGGGGAAAAGCACTGGGGGGGTTGTCTGGTGTATATAAGTGGACTGGGGGAAAAGCACTGGGGGGGTTGTCTGGTGTATATAAGTGGACTGGGGGAAAAGCACTGGGGGGGTTGTCTGGTGTATATAAGTGGACTGGGGGAAAAGCACTGGGGGGGTTGTCTGGTGTATATAAGTGGACTGGGGGAAAAGCACTGGGGGGGTTGTCTGGTGTATATAAGTGGACTGGGGGAAAAGCACTGGGGGGGTTGTCTGGTGTATATAAGTGGACTGGGGGAAAAGCACTGGGGGGGTTGTCTGGTGTATATAAGTGGACTGGGGGAAAAGCACTGGGGGGGTTGTCTGGTGTATATAAGTGGACTGGGGGAAAAGCACTGGGGGGGTTGTCTGGTGTATATAAGTGGACTGGGGGAAAAGCACTGGGGGGGTTGTCTGGTGTATATAAGTGGACTGGGGGAAAAGCACTGGGGGGGTTGTCTGGTGTATATAAGTGGACTGGGGGAAAAGCACTGGGGGGGTTGTCTGGTGTATATAAGTGGACTGGGGGAAAAGCACTGGGGGGGTTGTCTGGTGTATATAAGTGGACTGGGGGAAAAGCACTGGGGGGGTTGTCTGGTGTATATAAGTGGACTGGGGGAAAAGCACTGGGGGGGTTGTCTGGTGTATATAAGTGGACTGGGGGAAAAGCACTGGGGGGGTTGTCTGGTGTATATAAGTGGACTGGGGGAAAAGCACTGGGGGGGTTGTCTGGTGTATATAAGTGGACTGGGGGAAAAGCACTGGGGGGGTTGTCTGGTGTATATAAGTGGACTGGGGGAAAAGCACTGGGGGGGTTGTCTGGTGTATATAAGTGGACTGGGGGAAAAGCACTGGGGGGGTTGTCTGGTGTATATAAGTGGACTGGGGGAAAAGCACTGGGGGGGTTGTCTGGTGTATATAAGTGGACTGGGGGAAAAGCACTGGGGGGGTTGTCTGGTGTATATAAGTGGACTGGGGGAAAAGCACTGGGGGGGTTGTCTGGTGTATATAAGTGGACTGGGGGAAAAGCACTGGGGGGGTTGTCTGGTGTATAAGTGGGACTGGGGGGGAGATGCTGTGGCTGGTGTGCGAATGGTCTGGGGGGGGATGCTGTGGGGTGAGTGGCTGGTGTATGAATGTACTAGGGGGGAATTCAGTGCTGTGTGCGTGGCTGGTGTTTGAATGGACTGGAGGGGATGCTGTGGCTGGTGTATGAATGTACTACTGGGAAATTCAGTGCTGTGTGTGGCTGGTGTATGAATGGACTGGAGGGGATGCTGTGGCTGGTGTAGGAATTTCTGGGGGTGTTGCACCGGGGAGTGTGTGTGTGTTGTAGGAATGGTCTGGGGCTGTTGAGCCGGGGGATGGGTGTGGTGTAGGAATGGTCTGGGGCTGTTGAGCCGGGGGATGCGTGTGGTGTAGGAATGGTCTGGGGCTGTTGAGCCGGGGGATGCGTGTGGTGTAGGAATGGTCTGGGGCTGTTGAGCCGGGGGATGCGTGTGGTGTAGGAATGGTCTGGGGCTGTTGAGCCGGGGGATGGGTGTGGTGTAGGAATGGTCTGGGGCTGTTGAGCCGGGGGATGCGTGTGGTGTAGGAATGGTCTGGGGCTGTTGAGCCGGGGGATGCGTGTGGTGTAGGAATGGTCTGGGGCTGTTGAGCCGGGGGATGCGTGTGGTGTAGGAATGGTCTGGGGCTGTTGAGCCGGGGGATGCGTGTGGTGTAGGAATAGTCTGGGGCTGTTGAGCCGGGGGATGCGTGTGGTGTAGGAATGGTCTGGGGCTGTTGAGCCGGGGTGTGTGTGCGTGTGGTGTAGGAATGGTCTGGGGCTGTTGAGCCGGGGTGTGTGTGCGTGTGGTGTAGGAATGGTCTGGGGCTGTTGAGCCGGGGTGTGTGTTTGTGTGGTGTAGGAATGGTCTGGGGCTGTTGAGCCGGGGTGTGTGTTTGTGTGGTGTAGGAATGATTTGGGGGAGTTGCAACGGGGAGTGTGTAGTGTAGGAATGGTCTGGGGGAGTTGCACCGGGGTGTGTGTGTGGTGTTGGAATGGTCTGGGGGAGTTGCAGTGTGTGGTGTAGGAATGGTCTGGGGGAATTGCACCGGGGAGTGTGTAGTGTAGGAATGGCCTGGGGGAATTTAAACCGGGGAGTGTGGGTGTGTGGTTTATGAATGTTCTAGGGGAGTTGCACCGGGGAGTGTGTGTGTGTGGTTTATGAATGGTCTAGGGGAGTTGCACCGGGGAGTGGGTGTGTGGTTTATAAATGATCTGGGGGAGTTGCACCGGGGAGTGTGTGTGTGTGGTTTATGAATGGTCTAGGGGAGTTGCACCGGGGAGTGGGTGTGTGGTTTATAAATGATCTGGGGGAGTTGCACCGGGGAGTGTGTGTGTGTGGTTTATGAATGGTCTAGGGGAGTTGCACCGGGGAGTGGGTGTGTGGTTTATAAATGATCTGGGGGAGTTGCACCGGGGAGTGTGTTGTGGTGTAGGAATGATCTGGGGGAGTTGCACTGGGGAGAGTGTGTGTGGTGTAGGAATGGTCTGGGGGAGTTGCGCCAGGGAGTGTGTTTGTGTGGTGTAGGAATGGTCTGGGGGAGTTGCGCCGGGGAGTGTGTTTGTGTGGTGTAGGAATGGTCTGGGGGAGTTGCGCCGGGGAGTGTGTTTGTGTGGTGTCGGAATGGTCTGGGGGAGTTACACCGGGGTGTGTGTTTGTGTGGTGTAGGAATGATTTGGGGGAGTTGCAACGGGGAGTGTGTAGTGTAGGAATGGCCTGGGGGAGTTGCACCGGGGAGTGTGTGTGTGTGGTGTAATAATGGTCTGGGGGAGTTGCACCGGGGAGTGTGTGTGTGTCGTGTGTAGGAATGATTTGGGGGAGTTGCACCGGGGAGTGTGTGGTGTAGGAATGGTCTGGGGGAGTTGCACCCGGGAGTGTGTGTGGTGTAGGAATGGCCTGGGGGAATTTCACCGGGGAGTGTGTGTGTGTGTGTGGTGTAGGAATGGTCTAGGGGAGTTGCACCGGGGAGTGTGTGTGTGGTGTAGGAATGGTCTGGGGGAATTGCACCAGGGTGTGTGTGTGCTGTTGGAATGGCCTGGGGGAGTTGCACTGTGGAGTATGTGTGTTGTGGTGTAGGAATGGTCTGGGGGAGTTTCACCGGGGATGTGTGTGTTGTGGTGTAGGAATGGTCTGGGGGAGTTTCACCGGGGATGTGTGTGTGTGGTGTAGGAATGGTCTGGGGGAGTTTCACCGGGGATGTGTGTGTTGTGGTGTAGGAATGGTCTGGGGGAGTTTCACTGGGGATGTGTGTGTTGTGGTGTAGGAATGGTCTGGGGGAGTTTCACCGGGGATGTGTGCGTGTGGTGTAGGAATGGTCTGGGGGAGTTGCACCGGGATTGTGCGTGTGGTGTAGGAATGGTCTGGGGGAGTTGCACCGGGGGGTGGGTGTGGTGTAGGAATGGTCTGGGGGAGTTGCAGTGTGTGGTGTAGGAATGGTCTGGGGGAGTTGCAGTGTGTGGTGTAGGAATGGTCTGGGGGAGTTGCACCGGGGAGTGTGTAGTGTAGGAATGGCCAGGGGGAATTTAAACCGGGGAGTGTGTGTGTGTGGTTTATGAATGGTCTAGGGGAGTTGCACCGGGGAGTGGGTGTGTGTGTGGTGTAGGAATGGTCTGGGGGAGTTGCATCGGGGTGTGTGTGTGGTGTAGGAATGGTCTGGGGGAGTTGCAGTGTGTGGTGTAGGAATGGTCTGGGGGAGTTGCAGTGTGTGGTGTAGGAATGGTCTGGGGGAGTTCACCGGGGAGTGTGTGTGTGGTGTAGGAATGGTCTGGGGGAGTTGCACCGGAATGTGTTGGAATGACCTGGGGGAGTTGCACCGTGGAGTGTGTAGTGTAGGAATGGCCTGGGGGAGTTTAAACCGGGGTGTGTGTGTGTGTGTGTGTGTGGTTTATGAATGGTCTAGGGGAGTTGCACCGGGGAGTGTGTGTGTGTGTGTGGTTTATGAATGGTCTAGGGGAGTTGCACCGGGGAGTGTGTGTGTGGTTTATGAATGGTCTAGGGGAGTTGCACCGGGGAGTGTGTGTGTGGTTTATGAATGGTCTAGGGGAGTTGAACCGGGGAGTGTGTGTGTGTGGTTTATGAATGGTCTAGGGGAGTTGCACCGGGGAGTGGGTGTGTGGTTTATAAATGATCTGGGGGAGTTGCACCGGGGAGTGTGTGTGTGTGTGGTGAAGGAATGGTCTGGGGGAGTTGCACCGGGGAGTGAATAATAATAGTCTGGGGGAGTTGCACCAGGGAGTGTGTGTGTGTGTGTGGTGTAGGAATGATCTGGGGGAGTTGCACTGGGGAGAGTGTGTGTGGTGTAGGAATGGTCTGGGGGAGTTGCACCGGGGAGTGTGTTTGTGTGGTGTAGGAATGGTCTGGGGGAGTTGCACCGGGGAGTGTGTTTGTGTGGTGTAGGAATGGTCTGGGGGAGTTGCGCCGGGGAGTGTTTGTGTGGTGTAGGAATGGTCTGGGGGAGTTGCGCCGGGGAGTGTGTTTGTGTGGTGTAGGAATGGTCTGGGGGAGTTGCGCTGGGGAGTGTTTGTGTGGTGTAGGAATGGTCTGGGGGAATTGCACCAGGGTGTGTGTGTGTGTGGTGTTGGAATGGCCTGGGGGAGTTGCACTGTGGAGTATGTGTGTTGTGGTGTAGGAATGGTCTGGGGGAGTTGCACCGGGGGGGGGGGGTGTGTGGTGTAGGAATGGTCTGGGGGAGTTGCACCGGGGGGGGGGGTGTGTGGTGTAGGAATGGCCTGGGGGAGTTGCACCGGGGGTGTGTGTGGTGTAGGAATGGTCTGGGGGAGTTGCACCGGGGGTTGTGTGTGGTGTAGGAATGGTCTAGGGGTGTTGCACCGGGATGTGTGTGTGGTGTTGGAATGGTCTGGGGGAGTTTCACCGGGGATGTGTGTGTGGTGTTGGAATGGTCTGGGGGAGTTTCACCGGGGATGTGTGTGTGGTGTAGGAATGGTCTGGGGGAGTTGCACCGGGGGTTGTGTGTGGTGTAGGAATGGTCTTGGGGAATTGCACCAGGGTGTGTGTGTAGTGTAGGAATGGTCTGGGGGAGTTGCACCGGGGAGTGTGTAGTGTAGGAATGGTCTGGGGGAGTTGCACCGGGAGTGTGTGTGTGTGGTGTAGGAATGGTCTGGGGGAGTTGCACCGGGGGGTGTGTGTGTTGTAGGAATGGTCTGGGGGAGTTGCACCGGAGGGGGTGTGTGGTGTTGGAATGGCCTGGGGGAGTTGCACCGGGGGTGTGTGTGGTGTAGGAATGGTCTGGGGGTGTTGCACCGGGATGTGTGTGTGGTGTAGGAATGGTCTAGGGGTGTTGCACCGGGATGTGTGTGTGGTGTTGGAATGGTCTGGGGGAGTTTCACCGGGGATGTGTGTGTGGTGTTGGAATGGTCTGGGGGAGTTTCACCGGGGATGTGTGTGTGGTGTAGGAATGGTCTTGGGGAATTGCACCAGGGTGTGTGTGTAGTGTAGGAATGGTCTGGGGGAGTTGCACCGGGGAGTGTGTAGTGTAGGAATGGTCTGGGGGAGTTGCACCGGGAGTGTGTGTGTGGTGTAGGAATGGTCTGGGGGAGTTGCACCGGGAGTGTGTGTGTGGTGTAGGAATGGTCTGGGGGAGTTGCACCGGGAGTGTGTGTGTGGTGTAGGAATGGTCTGGGGGAGTTGCACTGGGGGGGTGGGTGTGTGTGTGGTGTAGGAATAGTCTGGGGGAGTTGCACCGGGGTGTGTGTGTGGTGTAGGAATGGTCTGGGGGAGTTGCACTGGGGGGGTGGGTGTGTGTGTGGTGTAGGAATAGTCTGGGGGAGTTGCACCGGGGTGTGTGTGTGGTGTAGGAATGGTCTGGGGGAGTTTCACCGGGGATGTGTGTGTGTGTGGTGTAGGAATGGCCTGGGGGAATTTAAACCGGGGAGTGTGTGTGTGTGTGTGTGTGGTTTATGAATGGTCTAGGGGAGTTGCACCGGGGAGTGTGGGTGTGTGGTTTATGAATGGTCTAGGGGAGTTGCACCGGGGAGTGTGGGTGTGTGGTTTATGAATGGTCTAGGGGAGTTGCACCGGGGAGTGTGGGTGTGTGGTTTATGAATGGTCTAGGGGAGTTGCACCGGGGAGTGTGGGTGTGTGGTGAAGGAATGGTCTGGGGGAGTTGCACCGGGGAGTGAATAATAATAATAATAGTCTGGGGGAGTTGCACTGGGGAGTGTGGGTGTGTGGTTTATGAATGGTCTGGGGGAGTAGCACCGGGGAGTGTGGGTGTGTGGTGTAGGAATGGTCTGGGGGAGTTTCACCGGGGATGTGTGTGTGTGTGGTGTAGGAATGGTCTGGGGGAGTTTCACCGGGGATGTGTGTGTGGTGTAGTAATGGTCTGGGGGAGTTTCACCGGGGATGTGTGCGTGTGGTGTAGGAATGGTCTGGGGGAGTTTCACCGGGGATGTGTGCGTGTGGTGTAGGAATGGTCTGGGGGAGTTGCACCGGGAGTGTGCGTGTGGTGTAGGAATGGTCTGGGGGAGTTGCACCGGGGGGGGTGTGTGGTGTAGGAATGGCTGGGGGAGTTGCAGTGTGTGGTGTAAGAATGGTCTGGGGGAGTTGCACCGGGGAGTGTGTAGTGTAGGAATGGCCAGGGGGAATTTAAACCGGGGAGTGTGTGTGGTTTATGAATGGTCTAGGGGAGTTGCACCGGGGAGTGTGTGTGTGTGGTTTATGAATGGTCTAGGGGAGTTGCACCGGGGAGTGTGTGTGTGGTGAAGGAATGGTCTGGGGGAGTTGCACCGGGGAGTGAATAATAATAGTCTGGGGGAGTTGCACCAGGGAGTGTGTGTGTGTGGTGAAGGAATGGTCTGGGGGAGTTGCACCGGGGAGTGAATAATAATAATAGTCTGGGGGAGTTGCACCAGGGAGTGTGTTTGTGTGGTGTAGGAATGGTCTGGGGGAGTTGCGCCGGGGAGTGTGTTTGTGTGGTGTAGGAATGGTCTGGGGGAGTTGCGCCGGGGAGTGTGTTTGTGTGGTGTAGGAATGGTCTGGGGGAGTTGCGCCGGGGAGTGTGTTTGTGTGGTGTAGGCATGGTCTGGGGGAGTTGCGCCGGGGAGTGTGTTTGTGTGGTGTAGGCATGGTCTGGGGGAGTTGCGCCGGGGAGTGTGTTTGTGTGGTGTAGGAATGGTCTGGGGGAGTTGCGCCGGGGAGTGTGTTTGTGTGGTGTAGGAATGGTCTGGGGGAGTTGCGCCGGGGAGTGTGTTTGTGTGGTGTAGGAATGGTCTGGGGGAGTTGCGCCGGGGAGTGTGTTTGTGTGGTGTAGGAATGGTCTGGGGGAGTTGCGCCGGGCAGTGTGTTTGTGTGGTGTAGGAATGGTCTGGGGGAGTTGCGCCGGGGAGTGTGTTTGTGTGGTGTAGGAATGGTCTGGGGGAGTTGCGCCGGGGAGTGTGTTTGTGTGGTGTAGGAATGGTCTGGGGGAGTTGCGCCGGGGAGTGTGTTTGTGTGGTGTAGGAATGGTCTGGGGGAGTTGCGCCGGGGAGTGTGTTTGTGTGGTGTAGGAATGGTCTGGGGGAGTTGCGCCGGGGAGTGTGTTTGTGTGGTGTAGGAATGGTCTGGGGGAGTTGCGCCGGGGTGTTGTGTAGGAATGGTCTGGGGGAATTGCACCAGGGTGTGTGTGTGGTGTTGGAATGGCCTGGGGGAGTTGCACTGTGGAGTATGTGTGTTGTGGTGTAGGAATGGTCTGGGGGAGTTGCACCGGGGGTGGTGTGTGGTGTAGGAATGGTCTGGGGGAGTTGCACCGGGGGTGTGTGTGGTGTAGGAATGGTCTGGGGGAGTTGCACCGGAGGGTGTGTGTGGTGTTGGAATGGCCTGGGGGAGTTGCACCGGGGGTGCGTGTGTGGTGTAGGAATGGTCTGGGGGTGTTGCACCGGGATGTGTGTGTGGTGTAGGAATGGTCTAGGGGTGTTGCACCGGGATGTGTGTGTGGTGTTGGAATGGTCTGGGGGAGTTTCACCGGGGATGTGTGTGTGGTGTTGGAATGGTCTGGGGGAGTTTCACCGGGGATGTGTGTGTGGTGTAGGAATGGTCTTGGGGAATTGCACCAGGGTGTGTGTGTAGTGTAGGAATGGTCTGGGGGAGTTGCACCGGGGAGTGTGTAGTGTAGGAATGGTCTGGGGGAGTTGCACCGGGAGTGTGTGTGTGGTGTAGGAATGGTCTGGGGGAGTTGCACCGGGAGTGTGTGTGTGGTGTAGGAATGGTCTGGGGGAGTTGCACCGGGAGTGTGTGTGTGGTGTAGGAATGGTCTGGGGGAGTTGCACTGGGGGGGTGGGTGTGTGTGTGGTGTAGGAATAGTCTGGGGGAGTTGCACCGGGGTGTGTGTGTGGTGTAGGAATGGTCTGGGGGAGTTGCACCAGGGAGAGTGTAGTGTAGGAATGGCCTGGGGGAATTTAAACCGGGGAGTGTGTGTGTGTGGTTTATGAATGGTCTAGGGGAGTTGCACCGGGGAGTGTGGGTGTGTGGTTTATGAATGGTCTAGGGGAGTTGCACCGGGGAGTGTGGGTGTGTGGTTTATGAATGGTCTAGGGGAGTTGCACCGGGGAGTGTGGGTGTGTGGTTTATGAATGGTCTAGGGGAGTTGCACCGGGGAGTGTGGGTGTGTGGTGAAGGAATGGTCTAGGGGAGTTGCACCGGGGAGTGTGGGTGTGTGGTGAAGGAATGGTCTAGGGGAGTTGCACCGGGGAGTGAATAATAATAATAATAATAATAGTCTGGGGGAGTTGCACTGGGGAGTGTGGTGTGTGGTTTATGAATGGTCTAGGGGAGTTGCACCGGGGAGTGTGGGTGTGTGGTTTATGAATGGTCTAGGGGAGTTGCACCGGGGAGTGTGGGTGTGTGGTTTATGAATGGTCTAGGGGAGTTGCACCGGGTAGTGTGTGGTGTAGGAATAGTCTGGGGCAGTTGCACTGGGGAGTGTGTGTGTGTTGTAGGAATGGTCTGGGGGAGTTGCACCGGGGGTGTGTGTGTGTGTGTGTTGTAGGAATGGTCTGGGGGAGTTGCACCGGGGGTGTGTGTGTGTGTGTGTGTGTTGTAGGAATGGTCTGGGGGAGTTGCACCGGGGGGGGGGGGTTGTATGTGTGTGTGTGGTGTAGGAATGGTCTGGGGGAGTTGCACCAGGGATATTGTGTAGTGTAGGAATGGTCTGGAGGAGTGTGTGTGGTGTAGGAATGGTCTGGGGGAGTTCACCGGAGAGTGTGTGTGTGGTGTAGGAATGGTCTGGGGGAGTTTTACCGGGGAATGGTCTGGGGGAGTTGCACTGGGGGGGTGGGTGTGTGTGTGGTGTAGGAATAGTCTGGGGGAGTTGCACCGGGGTGTGTGTGTGGTGTAGGAATGGTCTGGGGGAGTTGCACCAGGGAGAGTGTAGTGTAGGAATGGCCTGGGGGAATTTAAACCGGGGAGTGTGTGTGTGTGTGGGGTTTATGAATGGTCTAGGGGAGTTGCACCGGGGAGTGTGGGTGTGTGGTTTATGAATGGTCTAGGGGAGTTGCACCGGGGAGTGTGGGTGTGTGGTTTATGAATGGTCTAGGGGAGTTGCACCGGGGAGTGTGGGTGTGTGGTTTATGAATGGTCTAGGGGAGTTGCACCGGAGAGTGTGGGTGTGTGGTGAAGGAATGGTCTGGGGGAGTTGCACCGGGGAGTGAATAATAATAATAATAGTCTGGGGGAGTTGCACTGGGGAGTGTGGGTGTGTGGTTTATGAATGGTCTAGGGGAGTTGCACCGGGGAGTGTGGGTGTGTGGTTTATGAATGGTCTAGGGGAGTTGCACCGGGGAGTGTGGGTGTGTGGTTTATGAATGGTCTAGGGGAGTTGCACCGGGTAGTTTGTGGTGTAGGAATAGTCTGGGGCAGTTGCACTGGGGAGTGTGTGTGTGTTGTAGGAATCGTCTGGGGGAGTTGCACCGGGGGTGTGTGTGTGTTGTAGGAATGGTCTGGGGGAGTTGCACCGGGGGTGTGTGTGTGTGTGTGTTGTAGGAATGGTCTGGGGGAGTTGCACCGGGGGGGGGGGGTGTATGTGTGTGTGTGGTGTAGGAATGGTCTGGGGGAGTGTGTGTGGTGTAGGAATGGTCTGGAGGAGTGTGTGTGGTGTAGGAATGGTCTGGGGGAGTTCACCGGAGAGTGTGTGTGTGTGGTGTAGGAATGGTCTGGGGGAGTTGCACCCGGACGTGTGTGTGTGGTGTAGGAATGGTCTGGGGGAGTTGCACCGGGATGTGTTGGAATGGCCTGGGGGAGTTGCACCGTGGAGTATGTGTGTTGTGGTGTAGGAATGGTCTTGGGGGAGTTTTACCGGGGTGTGTGTGTGGTGTAGGAATGGTCTGGGGGAGTTGCACCGGGGAGTGTGTGGTGTAGGAATGGTCTGGGGGAGTTTCACCGGGGAGTGTGTGTGTGTGGTGTAGGAATGGTCTGGGGGAATTGCACCAGGGTGTGTGTTGTGGTGTAGGAATGGTCTTGGAGAGTTTCACCGGGGATGTGTGTGTGGTGTAGTAATGGTCTGGGGGAGTTTCACCGGAGAGTGTGTGTGTGGTGTAGGAATGGTCTGGGGGAGTTGCACCGGGACGTGTGTGTGTGTGTGTGGTGTAGGAATGGTCTGGGGGAGTTGCACCGGGACGTGTTGGAATGGCCTGGGGGAGTTGCACCGTGGAGTATGTGTGTTGTGGTGTAGGAATGGTCTCTGGGAGTTTCACCGGGGAGTGTGGGTGTGTGGTTTATGAATGGTCTAGGGGAGTTGCACCGGGGAGTGTGGGTGTGTGGTTTATGAATGGTCTAGGGGAGTTGCACCGGTTAGTGTGTGTTGTAGGAATGGTCTGGGGGAGTTGCACCGGGGGTGTGTGTGTGTTGTAGGAATGGTCTGGGGGAGTTTCACCGGAGAGTGTGTGTGTGTGTTGTAGGAATGGTCTGGGGGAGTTTCACCGGAGAGTGTGTGTGTGTGGTGTAGGAATGGTCTGGGGGAGTTTCACCGGGGATGTGTGTGTGTGGTGTAGGAATGGTCTGGGGGAGTTTCACCGGGGATGTGTGTGTGGTGTAGTAATGGTCTGGGGGAGTTTCACCGGGGATGTGTGTGTGGTGTAGTAATGGTCTGGGGGAGTTGCACCGGGAGTGTGCGTGTGGTGTAGGAATGGTCTGGGGGAGTTGCACTGGGAGTGTGCGTGTGGTGTAGGACTGGTCTGGGGGAGTTGCACCGGGGGGTTGGTGTGTGTGTGTGGTGTAGGAATGGTCTGGGGGAGTTGCACGGGGGGGGTGTGTGGTGTAAGAATGGTCTGGGGGAGTGTGTAGTGTAGGAATGGCCAGGGGGAATTTAAACCGGGGAGTGTGTGTGGTTTATGAATGGTCTAGGGGAGTTGCACCGGGGAGTGTGTGTGTGTGGTTTATGAATGGTCTAGGGGAGTTGCACCGGGGAGTGTGTGTGTGGTGAAGGAATGGTCTGGGGGAGTTGCACCGGGGAGTGAATAATAATAATAGTCTGGGGGAGTTGCACCAGGGAGTGTGTGTGTGTGGTGAAGGAATGGTCTGGGGGAGTTGCACCGGGGAGTGAATAATAATAGTCTGGGGGAGTTGCACCAGGGAGTGTGTGTGGGGTGTAGGAATGGTCTGGGGGAGTTGCGCCGGGGAGTGTGTTTGTGTGGTGTAGGAATGGTCTGGGGGAATTGCACCAGGGTGTGTGTGTGGGGTGTAGGAATGGTCTGGGGGAGTTGCGCCGGAGAGTGTGTTTGTGTGGTGTAGGAATGGTCTGGGGGAGTTGCGCCGGGGAGTGTGTTTGTGTGGTGTAGGAATGGTCTGTGGGAGTTGCGCCGGGGAGTGTGTTTGTGTGGTGTAGGAATGGTCTGGGGGAGTTGCGCCGGGGAGTGTGTTTGTGTGGTGTTGGAATGGTCTGGGGGAGTTGCGCCGGGGAGTGTGTTTGTGTGGTGTAGGAATGGTCTGGGGGAGTTGCGCCGGGGAGTGTGTTTGTGTGGTGTAGGAATGGTCTGGGGGAGTTGCGCCGGGGAGTGTGTTTGTGTGGTGTAGGAATGGTCTGGGGGAGTTGCGCCGGGGAGTGTGTTTGTGTGGTGTAGGAATGGTCTGGGGGAGTTGCGCCGGGGAGTGTGTTTGTGTGGTGTAGGAATGGTCTGGGGGAATTGCACCAGGGTGTGTGTGTGGTGTTGGAATGGCCTGGGGGAGTTGCACCGTGGAGTATGTGTGTTGTGGTGTAGGAATGGTCTGGGGGAGTTGCACCGGGGGTGGTGTGTGGTGTAGGAATGGTCTGGGGGAGTTGCACCGGGGGTGGTGTGTGGTGTAGGAATGGTCTGGGGGAGTTGCATCGGGGGGTGTGTGGTGTAGGAATGGTCTGGGGGAGTTGCACCGGGGTGTGTGTGGTGTTGCGCTGGGGAGTGTGTTTGTGTGGTGTAGGAATGGTCTGGGGGAGTTGCACCGGGGTGTGTGTGTGGTGTAGGAATGGTCTGGGGGAGTTGCACCGGGGAGTGTGTAGTGTAGGAATGGTCTGGGGGAGTTGCACCAGGGATATTGTGTAGGGTAGGAATGGTCTAGGGGAGTTGCACCGGGAGTGTGTGTGTGGTGTAGGAATGGTCTGGAGGAGTGTGTGTGTTGTAGGAATGGTCTGGGGGAGTTCACCGGAGAGTGCGTGTGTGGTGTAGGAATGGTCTGGGGGAGTTGCACCCGGACGTGTGTGTGTGTGGTGTAGGAATGGTCTGGGGGAGTTGCACCAGGATGTGTTGGAATGGCCTGGGGGAGTTGCACCGTGGAGTATGTGTGTTGTGGTGTAGGAATGGTCTTGGGGGAGTTTTACCGGGGTGTGTGTGTGGTGTAGGAATGCTCTGGGGGAGTTGCACCGGGGAGTGTGTAGTGTAGGAATGGCCCGGGGGAGTTTAAACCGGGGAGTGTGTGGTGTAGGAATGGTCTAGGGGAGTTGCACCGGGAGTGTGTGTGTGGTGTAGGAATGGTCTGGGGGAGTTTCACCGGGGAGTATGTGTGTGTGTGTGTGGTGTAGGAATGGTATGGGGGAATTGCACCAGGGTGTGTGTTGTGGTGTAGGAATGGTCTGGGGGAGTTTAACCGGGGATGTGTGTGTGGTGTAGGAATGGTCTGGGGGAGTTGCACCGGGATGTGTTGGAATGGCCTGGGGGAGTTGCACCGTGGAGTGTGGGTGTGTGGTTTATGAATGGTCTAGGGGAGTTGCACCGGGGAGTGTGGGTGTGTGGTTTATGAATGGTCTAGGGGAGTTGCACCGGTTAGTGTGTAGTGTAGGAATGGTCTGGGGGAGTTGCACTGGGGAGTGTGTGTGTTGTAGGAATGGTCTGGGGGAATTAACCGGGGAGTGTGTGGGGTGTAGGAATGGTCTGGGGGAGTTGCACCAGGGATATTGTATAGTGTAGGAATGGTCTGGAGGAGTGTGTGTGGTGTAGGAATGGTCTGGGGGAGTTGCACCCGGACGTGTGTGTGTGGTGTAGGAATGGTCTGGGGGAGTTGCAACGGGATGTGTTGGAATGGCCTGGGGGAGTTGCACCGTGGAGTATGTGTGTTGTGGTGTAGGAATGGTCTTGGGGAGTTGCACCAGGGATATTGTGTAGTGTAGGAATTGTCTGGATGAGTGTGTGTGTGGTGTAGGAATGGTCTTGGGGGTGTTTCACCGGGGAGTGTGGGTGTGTGGTTTATGAATGGTCTAGGGGAGTTGCACCGGGGAATGTGGGTGTGTGGTTTATGAATGGTCTAGGGGAGTTGCACCGGGGAATGTGGGTGTGTGGTTTATGAATGGTCTAGGGGAGTTGCACCGGGGAGTGTGTGTGTGTGGTTTATGAATGGTCTAGGGGAGTTGCACCGGTTAGTGTGTGGTGTAGGAATGGTCTGGGGGAGTTGCACTGGGGAGTGTGTGTGTTGTAGGAATGGTCTGGGGGAGTTGCACCGGGGAGTGTGTGTGTGTGGTGTAGGAATGGTCTGGGGGAATTGCACCAGGGTGTGTGTGTGGGGTGTAGGAATGGTCTGGGGGAGTTGCACCAGGGATATTGTGTAGTGTAGGAATGGTCTGGAGGAGTGTGTGTGTGGTGTAGGAATGGTCTGGGGGAGTTGCACCGGGATGTGTTGGAATGGCCTGGGGGAGTTGCACCGGGAGTGTGTGTGTGGTGTAGGAATGGTCTTGGGGGAGTTTCACCGGGGTGTGTGTGTGTTGTAGGAATGGTCTGGGGGAGTTGCACCGGGGAGTGTGTAGTGTAGGAATGGCCCGGGGGAGTTTAAACCGGGGAGTGTGTGGTGTAGGAATGGTCTGGGGGAGTTGCACCGGGGAGTGTGTAGTGTAGGAATGGCCCGGGGGAGTTTAAACCGGGAAGTGTGTGGTGTAGGAATGGTCTAGGGGAGTTGCACCGGGAGTGTGTGTGTGGTGTAGGAATGGTCTGGGGGAGTTTCACAGGGGAGTGTGTGTGTGGTGTAGGAATGGTCTGGGGGAATTGCACCAGGGTGTGTGTTGTGGTGTAGGAATGGTCTGGGGGAGTTTCACCGGAGAGTGTGTGTGTGGTGTAGGAATGGTCTGGGGGAGTTGCACCCGGACGTGTGTGTGTGGTGTAGGAATGGTCTGGGGGAGTTGCACCGTGGAGTATGTGTTGTGGTGTATGAATGGTCTTGGGGGAGTTTTACCGGGGTGTGTGTTGTGGTGTAGGAATGGTCTTGGGGGAGTTTTACCGGGGTGTGTGTGTGGTGTAGTAATGGTCTGGGGGAGTTTCACCGGAGAGTGTGTGTGTGGTGTAGGAATGGTCTGGGGGAGTTGCACCCGGACGTGTGTGTGGTGTAGGAATGGTCTGGGGGAGTTGCACCGGGATGTGTTGGAATGGCCTGGGGGAGTTGCACCGTGGAGTATGTGTGTTGTGGTGTAGGAATGGTCTTGGGGGAGTTTTACCGGGGTGTGTGTGTGGTGTAGGAATGGTCTGGGGGAGTTTCACTGGGCAGTGTGGGTGTGTGGTTTATGAATGGTCTAGGGGAGTTGCACTGGGGAGTGTGGGTGTGTGGTTTATGAATGGTCTAGGGGAGTTGCACCGGTTAGTGTGTGGTGTAGGAATGGTCTGGGGGAGTTGCACTGGGGAGTGTGTGTGTTGTAGGAATGGTCTGGGGGAGTTGAACCGGGGACTGTGTGTGGTGTAGGAATGGTCTGGGGGAATTGCACCAGGGATATTGTGTAGTGTAGGAATGGTCTGGAGGAGTGTGTGTGGTGTAGGAATGGTCTGGGGGAGTTCACCGGAGAGTGTGTGTGTGTGTGGTGTAGGAATGGTCTGGGGGAGTTGCACCCGGACGTGTGTGTGTGGTGTAGGAATGGTCTGGGGGAGTTGCACCGGGATGTGTTGGAATGGCCTGGGGGAGTTGCACCGTGGAGTATGTGTGTTGTGGTGTAGGAATGAGTTGCACCCGGACGTTTGTGTGTGTGTGGTGTAGGAATGGTCTGGGGGAGTTGCACCGGGGTGTGTATGGTGTAGGAATGGTCTGGGGGAGTTGCACCGGGGTGTGTGTGGTGTAGGAATGGTCTGGGGGAGTTGCACCGGGGTGTGTGTGGTGTAGGAATGGTCCAGGGGTGTTGCACCGGGGGGTGTGTGTGGTGTAGGAATGGTCTGGGGGAGTTTCACCGGGAATGTGTGTGTGGTGTAGGAATGGTCTGGGGGATTTGCATCGGGGATGTGTGTGTGGTGTAGGAATGGTCTGGGGGAGTTGCATCGGGATGTGTGTAGTGTAGGAATGGTCTGGGGGAGTTGCACCGGGGAGTGTGTAGTGTAGGAAAGGCCTGGGGGAATTTAAACCGGGGAGTGTGTGTGTGGTTTATAAATGATCTGGGCTAGTTGCACCGGGGAGTGTGTGTGTGTGTGTGGTGAAGGAATGGTCTGGGGGAGTTGCACCGGGGAGTGAATAATAATAATAGTCTGGGGGAGTTGCACCGGGGAGTGTGTTTGTGTGCTGTAGGAATGGTCTGGGGGAGTTGCACCGGGGTGTGTGTGTGTGGTGTAGGAATGGCCTGGGGGAGTTGCACCGTGGAGTGTATGTGTTGTGGTGTAGGAATGGTCTGGGGGAGTTGCGCTGGGGAGTGTGTGTGTGTAGTGTTGGAATGGTCTGGGGGAATTACACCAGGGTGTGTGTGTAGTGTTGGAAAGGCCTGGTGGAGTTGCACTGTGGAGTATGTGTGTTGTGGTATAGGAATGGTCTGGGGGAGTTTCACCGGGGATGTCTGTGTGGTGTAGTAATGGTCTGGGGGAGTTGCACCGGGAGTGTGTGTGGTGTAGGAATGGTCTGGGGGAGTTGCACCGGGGAGTGAATAATAATAATAGTCTAGGGGAGTTGCACCGGGAGTGTGTGTGTGTGGTGTAGGAATAGTCTGGGGGAGTTGCACCGGGGTGTGTGTGTGGTGTAGGAATGGTCTGGGGGAGTTGTAGTGTGTGGTGTAGGAATGGTCTGGGGGAGTTGCACCAGGGAGTGTGTAGTGTTGGAATGGCCTGGGGGAATTTAAACCGGGGAGTGTGTGTGTGTGTGTGTGTGTGGTTTATGAATGGTCTAGGGGAGTTGCACCGGGGAGTGTGGGTGTGTGGTTTATGAATGGTCTAGGGGAGTTGCACCGGGGAGTGTGGGTGTGTGGTTTATGAATGGTCTAGGGGAGTTGCACCGGGGAGTGTGGGTGTGTGGTTTATGAATGGTCTAGGGGAGTTGCACCGGGGAGTGTGGGTGTGTGGTTTATGAATGGTCTAGGGGAGTTGCACTGTGGAGTGTGGGCGTGGGGTTTATGAATGGTCTAGGGGAGTTGCACCGGGGAGTGGGTGTGTGGTTTATAAATGATCTGGGGGAGTTGCACCGGGGAGTATGTGTGTGTGGTGAAGGAATGGTCTGGGGGAGTTGCACCGGGGAGTGAATAATAATAATAGTCTGGGGGAGTTGCACTGGGGAGTGTGTTTGTCTGGTGTAGGAATGATCTGGGGGAGTTGCACTGGGGAGAGTGTGTGTGGTGTAGGAATGGTCTGGGGGAGTTTCACCGGGGAGTGTTTGTGTGGTGTAGGAATGGTCTGGGGGAGTTGCACCGGGGAGTGTGTTTGTGTGGTGTAGGAATGATCTGGGGGAGTTGCACTGGGGAGAGTGTGTGTGGTGTAGGAATGGTCTGGGGGAGTTGCACCGGGGTGTGTGGTGTAGGAATGGTCTGGGGGAGTTGCACCGGGGTGTGTGGTGTACGAATGGTCTGGGGGAGTTGCACCGTGGAGTATGTGTGTTGTGGTGTTGGAATGGCCTGGGGGAGTTGCACAGGGGGGTGTGTGGTGTAGGAATGGTCTGAGGGAGTTGCACCGGGGGTGTGTATGTGGTGTAGGAATGGTCTGGGGGAGTTGCACCGGGGGTGGGTGTGTGTGTGGTGTAGGAATGGTCTGGGGGAGTTGCACCGTGCAGTGTGTGGTGTAGGAATGGTCTGAGGGAGTTGCACCGGGCAGTGTGTGGTGTAGGAATGGTCTGGGGGAGTTGCACCGGGGAGTGTGTAGTGTAGGAATGGCCTGGGGGAGTTGCACCGGGGAGTGTGTAGTGTAGGAATGGCCTGGGGGATTTTAAAATGGTCTAGGGTAGTTGCACTGGGGAGTGTGGGTGTGTGGTTTATGAATGTTCTAGGGGAGTTGCACCGGGGAGTGTGGGTGTGTGGTTTATGAATGGTCTAGGGGAGTTGTACCGGGGAGTGTGGGTGTGTGGTTTATGAATGGACTAGGGGAGTTGCACCGGGTAGTGTGTGGTGTAGGAATGGTCTGGGGGAGTTGCACTGGGGATTGTGTGTGGTGTAGGAATGGTCTGGGGGAATTGCACCAGGGTGTGTGTGTGGGGTGTAGGAATGGTCTGGGGGAATTGCACCAGGGTGTGTTTTGTGGTGTAGGAATGGTCTGGGGGAGTTGCACCGGGGAATATGTGTGTGGTTTATGAATGGTCTAGGGGAATTGCACCGGGGGGTGTGTGTGTGGTGTAGGAATGGTCTGGGGGAGTTGTACCGTGGAATGTGTGTGTGGTTTATGAATGGTCTAGGGGAGTGTGTGTGTGGTGTAGGAATGGTCTGGGGGAATTGCACCAGGGTGTGTGTGTGTATGGTGTTGGAATGGCCTGGGGGAGTTGCACCGTGGAGTATGTGTGTTGTGGTGTAGGAATGGTCTGGGGGAGTTGCACCGGGGGGGGGGGGGTGTGTGGTGTAGGAATGGTCTGGGGGAGTTGCACGGGGGGGGGGGTGTAGGAATGGTCTGGGGGAGTTGCACCAGGGATATTGTGTAGTGTAGGAATGGTCTGGGGGAGTTGCACCGGGGATTGTGTAGTGTAGGAATGGCCTGGGGGAGTTTAACCCCTTAATGACCGGACCATTTTTCAAATTTCTTACCCTTAATGACAATGGCTATTTTTACATTTCTGCTGTGTTTGTGTTTAGCTGTAATTTTCCTCTTACTCGTTTACTGTACCCACACATATTATATACCGTTTTTCTCGTCATTAAATGGACTTTCTAAAGATACCATTATTTTCATCATATCTTATAATTTACTAAAAAAAAAATGATAAAATATGAGGAAAAAATGGGGAAAAAAACACACTTTTTCTAACTTTGACCCCCAAAATCTGTTACACATCTACAATCACCAAAAAACACCCATGCTAAATAGCTTATAAATTTTGTCCTGAGTTTAGAAATACCCAATGTTTACACGTTCTTTGCTTTTTTTGCAATTTATGGGGCAATAAATACAAGTAGCACTTTGCTATTTCCAAACCACTTTTTTTCAAAATTAGCGCTAGTTACTTTGGAACCCTGATATCTGTCAGGAATACCTGAATATCCCTTGACATGTATATATTTTGTTTTAGAAGACATCCCAAAGTATTGATCTAGGCCCATTTTGGTATATTTCATGCCACCATTTCACCGCCAAATGCGATAAAAAAAAAAAAAAAAAAAGTTCACTTTTTCACAAATTTTGTCACAAACTTTAGGTTTCCCACTGAAATTATTTACAAACAGCTTCTGCAATTATGGCACAAATGGTTGTAAATGCTTCTCTGGGATCCCCTTTTTCAGAAATAACAGACTTATATGGCTTTGTGGTTGCTTTTTGGTAATTAGAAGGCCGCTAAATGCCGCTGCGCACCACACGTGTATTATGTCCAGTAGTGAAGGGGTTAATTAGGGAGCTTGTAGGGTTAATTTTAGCTTTAGTGTAGTGTAGTAGACAACCCCAAGTATTGATCTAGGCCCATTTTGGTATATTTTATGCCACCATTTCACCGCCAAATGCGAGCAAATTAAAAAAAAAAAAAAAAAAACTTTACATTTTTCACAATTTTGGGTTTCTCACTGAAATTATTTACAAACAGCTTGTGCTATTATGGCATAAATTGTTGTAAAAGCTTCTCTGGGATCCCCTTTGTTCAGAAATAGCAGATTTATATGGCTTTGGCATTGGTTTTTGGTAATTAGAAGGCCGCTAAATGCTGCTGCGCACCACACGTGAATTATGCCCAGCAGTGAAGGGGTTAAATTAGGTAGCTTGTAGGGAGCTTGCAGGGTTAATTTTAGAGATCAGCCTCCCACCTGACACATCCCACCCCCTGATCCCTCCCAAACAGCTCTCTTCCCTCCCCCACCCCTCAATTGTTACCGCCATCTTAAGTACTGGCAGAAAGTCTGCCAGTACTAAATAAAAGTTTTTTTTTTTTTTTTTTTTTTTTTTTAAATAAAAATTATAAAATATTTTAGTTGTGATGGACCCCTGCCTTAGCACCAACCTCCCTGATCCCCCCCCTCCAGCTCTCTAACCCTCTCCCCTACCTAATTACCGCCATCTTGGGTACTGGCAGCTGTCTGCCAGTACCCAGTTTGGCCCCACAAACCAAACTATTTTAATGTTATTTATTAAGTTTATTAAACTTTTATTTGTATGTTTAATTATTTCTGGAAATGTGAGGGCATAGGCTGTGTGGGTGTGTGTTGTACTGTAAGGGATGTTTCTAATGACACGGTGAGTCCATTGATCATCTATTTACTATTGTGAATATCACTTCTGGCCAGCAGGAGGAGGCAAAGAGCACCACAGCAAAGCTGTTAAATATCACCTCCCTTCCCTCCAACCCCAGTCATTCTCTTTGCCTACGTTAAGAGCAAGGAGGTGGTAAAGTTTAGGAAGAAGATTCTTCAAGCAAGATTTTATTTTTTCAGCAGTACAAGTTTGTTCTGCTTTGTCCTGGGGTGTAGCCGTAGCCCATGTCAGTCTCTTCAGTAGAGCAGTGGTGGCTTTCAAGCAATGGTAACATGTGGGGTACAATCCTCAGTCTTTGTTTTTCTTCCACAGGTCCATTTGAGGGTGGATACCTCTCAAACCTATTGAACTGCCCTGCTGTCAGATTTCATAGAGGTAAGTGCTAAGTTTATTTTTCTAGGGAGACCTGCAGAAAAATATTGGCACTTTAACAGTTTCTGTTGGGACTCATTTATCCTATCGTGGGCTATAGGACATGACAGGCAGTTTGTGCAGGCACTGGGGACGTGAGGATGGAACTATGGACTTGGTTAATTTTTATTGCTCAGCTTATGGTGGTTCTACTCTCCCAGCGACTTTATTTTCATAGTTAATGTCGGCCGGGAGGTTCTGGTTGTAACGCCCGCGATGGGCGGGTCTGTTTTTAGAAGCGGCAAAGAATTTGCGCGCTTCCTTTCATCCCTACTCAGTTCTGGTGAGTCGGATGTGCTTCTCATAGTTGCGGTTCCACTTTCTGTAGGAAGCGTTCTAAAAAGCGGATACCGATTGGAGCAGCTATAACTGAGTCCGGATTCTTCTACCAACAGAAGTTGGGCAGTTATCTATTCCGTATTTGCATTTGTGATTGGCTGATGGCTGTCACATGGTACGTGTATGCATTTGTGATTGGCTGATGGCTGTCACATGGTACAGGGGGAGTGGAAATAGACATAACTTACAATTGTCAGAAAAATATCTTCCACTCATTTGAAGTTCAGACTAAGTGCTATTGCATTATCTTGTTATCTTGTTGATTATGAAAATCTACTGTGTTGACTGGTCCTTTAAAAATGATTGTTTGAAATTTAAAGGGACAATACAGTTTTCTGTGATAAGTTAAGTCAAATAAAAGCTTTTTTATTTTTCATTTGGTTAATTCTTGGGTAAAGATGGACCAAGAGGCCCTGCAGAATGTTACATGTACTTTGTTTTGATGCTAATGTGGAACCACCAATCCCTTTCTGTTCCTCATGTATTGAGAGAACATTGAATTACAGGGATAGGCTGTTTGAATCTGAGCCAGCATTGTCTGAGGATGCTTTTCAGGGGTCTCCTGCAAATGTTCAAAATATGCCGTAGCTTTCTCCTCAAATGTCCCCAAATTTGTCATCCACACATGCAGTGCCCTGCGCTTCCTCACAAGCTCCGGTTGGCGTTTCATTGCAAGACATCGCTACTCTTATGTCTTCTGCGGTAACTGATGCGTTGTCTGCATTTCCCATGCTACAGGGAAAGCGCAAGAGGAAATCTAAGGATTTAGGGAGTAAGGTGTCTAATACAGTCGTGGCTGTCCAGAATGTTCCTTTCCCAAAATCTGAGGAAGGTACTTCGGTGTCATCTGAGGGTGAAATCTCAGACAGTGTAACTTTCTTCTGATGCTGAAGTGGTGTCATTTAGATTTAAGCTGGAGCACCTCCGTTTGTTACTTAAGGAGGTTTTGGCTACCTTGGACAACTCCGACACTACTGTCGTCAATCCTAAAGGCTGTGACACACTGCAAGTGGAGCGGCGCGCAGCGACTAGATGCTGCTGTGCGCGCTCAGTGTGTCCTGCCTTTTCATCTGAGCACTCTGCTGTGTGATGTCGCGTAGCTAAACGCTCAGAGTTGAAATATTTGATCTTCGGAAGCCTTGCGCTGCATCGCTTGCAGTGTGTCACCGCCTGAAGAAGTCTAGTAAACTTAACAAGTATTTTGATGTACCTTCCATGGTGGAGGTTTTTCCTCTACCAGATCGGGCTACAGAGATTATTGCTAGGGAATGGGAGAGACCGGGTATCCCCTTTTTCTCCATGCCCTATTTTTAAGAAGATATTTCCTATTGCTGACTCTGTCAAGGAGTCTTGGCAGACGGTTCCCAAAGTGGAAGGGGCAATTTCCACTTTAGCTAAGAGAACCACTATTCCCATAGAGGATAGTTGTTCCTTTAAAGATTCTATGGATAAGAAGTTGGAGGGGGTTGCTCATAAAGATGTATATACACCAGGGTTTACAATGGCAACCTGCGGTGTGTATTGCTACCGTCTCTAGTGCGGCGGCATACTGGTTTGATGCGTTGTCTGATTCTATTCAGACAGACACTTCCCTTGAAGAGATCCAGGGTAGGATCAAGGCACTTAAGTTGGCTAATTGCTTTATTACGGATGCTTCCCTACAGGTTATCAAGCTGGGAGCAAAAATTTCTGGGTTTGCCGTACTGGCCCGCAGAGCCTTATGGTTGAAATCCTGGTCTGAAGATGTGTCGTCTAAGCTTTTGGTGATTCCTTACAAGGGTAAGACCTTGTTTGGCTGAAATGATTTCCGACATTACGGGAGGAAAGGGTAATTTCCTCCCTCAGGATAAGAGGAATAAGCAGAAGGGACGTCAGAGTAATTTTCATTCCTTTTGAAACTTCAAGGGTAAGCCTTCCTCTCCCTCTACAAAGCAGGAATAGTCCAAGCCTTCCTGGAGGTCCAACCAGTCATGGAACAAGGGAAAACAATCTAAGAAGCCCGCTACTGGCTCAGTCAGCATGAAGGGTCTGCCCCCGATCCAGGACCAGATCTTGTGGGGGGGCAGACTTTTTTCTTCTTTGCGTGGGTGCGGGATGTTCCGGATCCCTGGGCGGTGGACATAGTGTCCCAGGGATACAAGCTAGAGTTCAAGACCTTTCCTCCCAGGGGCAGGTTTCTGCTCTCAAGATTATCTGTAGACCAGATAAAGAGAGGCATTCTTACTGTGTTCGAGACCTTTCCGACCTGGGAGCGATAGCTCCTGTTCCAATGCAGGAACAGGGTCTGGGTTTTTACTCCAATCTTATTGTGGTTCCCAAAAAAGAGGGAACTTTCAGACCAATTCTAGACCTCAAAAGTCTAAACAAGTTCCTCAGACTACCTTCCTTCAATATGGAAACTATTTGTTCCATCTTCCCTTAGGTCAATTCGTGATAACAGTAGATTTAAAGGATGCGTACCTGCATGTTCCCATACACAGGGATCATCACAAGTTTGAGATTCACATTTCTAGACAAACCCTTTCAGTTTGTGGCTCTTCCATTCGGCCCTGCCACAAGTCCCAGAATTTTTTCAAAAGTCCTCGGATATCTGTTGGCGGTGCTCCGGTTGCGGGGCATTACAGTGTCATCTTACCTGGACGACATTCTGGTTCAGGTGCCATCCTTTCAACAAGCGAACTCCCACACAGAGATTTTGTTATCCTTACTGCGCTCTCACGGATGGAAGGTGAATTTGGGAAAGAGTTCCCTAATTCCATCTACAAGGGTAGTGTTCTTTGGAGCCATAATAGATTCCCTATCAATGAAAATATTCCTGACAGAGGTCAGAAAATCAAAGATCTTAGATTCTTGTTGGGTGCTTCAGTCCTCTCCTCGTCCGTCAGTGGCTTAATGTATGGAGGTAATCGGTCTGATAGTAGCTGCCATGGACATCATTCCGTTTGCCCGTTTCCACCTCAGACCTCTGCAGCTATGCATGCTAAGACAATGGAACGGGGATTATGCGGATCTGTCTCCGCGATTACATCTGGATCAGGCGACAAGAGATTTTCTTCTTTGATGGTTGCCTCAGGAACACCTCTCCCAGGGAACCTGCTTCCGCAGACCTACCTGGGTGATTGTGACAACTGACGCCAGCCTGCTAGGATGGGGAGCAGTCTAGGTCTCTAAAGGCTCAGGGAACATGGACTCGGGAGGAGTCTGTTCTCCCCATAAACATTCTAGAGCTGAGAGCAATCTTCAGTGCTCTTCTGGCCTGGCCTCAGTTAGCTTCAGCCCGGTTCATCAGGTTCCAGTGAGATAACATAACTTCAGTGGCTTACATCAACCATCAGGGAGGAACTCAGAGTTCCTTGGCCATGATAGAGGTAGCCAAGATTATTCAGTGGGCGGAGACCCACAACTGCTGTCTATCTGTGATCCACATTCCAGGAGTGGACAATTGGGAAGTGGATTTTCTGAGCAGCAGACCTTTCACCCAGGGGAGTGGGAACTTCATCCGGAGGTGTTTTCCAACTTGATTCTCAAATGGAGACAGCCGGAACTGGATCTCATGGCATCTCGTCAGAATGCCAAGCTCCCAAAGTACGGGTTGAGATCAAGGGATCCTTAGGCTGTACTGATAGATGCTCTGGCGGTCCCTTGGAATTTCAGTCTAGCATACCTATTTCCTCTGTTCGCTCTCCTTCCTCGTGTCATTGCCCGAATCAAACAGGAGAGGACGTCGGTGATCCTCATCGCACCAGCGTGGCCTCGCAGGATCTGGTATGCAGACCTAGTGGAGATGTCATCTCTTCCACCTTGGAGACTTCCATTGAGGAAGGACCTTCTACTTCAAGGGCCCTTCCTTCACCCAAATCTAGTTCTCTGAAGCTGACTGCTTGGAGATTGAACGCTTAATTTTATCCAAGCGTGGTTTTTCTGAGTCAGTCATTGAGACCATGATTCAGGCTCGTAAGCCTGTGACCAGAAAGATTTGCCATAAGATATGGCATAAACATCTGCATTGGTGTGAATTCAGAGGCTACTTTTGGAGTATAGTTCGGATTCCTAGAATTTTGTCCTTTTCTCCAGGAGGGTCTGGAGAAGGGTTTTTCTGCAAGTACCTTGAAGGGTCAAATATTTGCCTTGTCTATTTTGTTGCATAAACGTCTGGCGGATTTACCAGAAGTGCAATCTTTTTGTCAGGCCTTGGTCAGAATCAGGCCTGTGTTCAAACCTGTTACTCCTCCCTGGAGTCTTAACCTTGTTCTTAAAGTTCTTCAACAGGCTCAGTTTGAGCCTATGCATTCTTTAGATATTAAGTTATTATCTTGGAAAGTTTTGTTTCTTATTGCAATTTCTTCTGCCCGCAGAGTCTCAGAACTCTTGGCGTTGCATTGTGATTCCCCTTATCATATTTTTCATTCTGATAAGGTAGTCCTGCGTACTAAGTTAGGTTTTTTTTTCCTAAGGTGGTTTGGGATAGGAACATTTATCAAGAAATTGATGTTCCTTCCTTGTGTCCTAACCCTTCTTCTCATAAGGAGTGTCTGCTGCACAACCAAGATGTTGTGCATGCTTTGAAATATTATTTACAGGTGACTAAGGATTTTCGTCAGTCTTCAGCTCTGTTTGTTGTTTTCTCTGGGAAACGTAAGGGTCAGAAAGCTACAGCTACTTCTTTCTTTGTGGCTGAAGAGTATAATTCGCTTGGCCTATGAAGCTGCTGGACAGCAGCCTCCTGAGAGAGTCACGGCTCATGCTACGTGGGCTGTTTCCCTTTCCTGGGCATTCAAAAATGAAGCAAGACTGCAACTTGGTCCTCTCTACACACTTTTCAACTTTTTGCCTCTGCTTAGGCTTCCTTTGGGAGAAAGGTTCTTCAAGCAGTGGTGCCTTCCGTTTTTGGTTCCCTGTCTTGTCCCTCCCTTATCTGTGTCCTCTAGCTTGGGTATTGATTCCCAATAGTAATTAGATGATCCGAGGACTCACTGTGTCATTAGAAAGAAAACTAAATTTATGCTTACCTGATAAATTTCTTTCTTTCTTGACACGGTGAGTCCATGGCCCTAACCTGTTTTTTTAAGACAGGTTTTTGTCCTATTATAAACCTCAGACACCTCTGCACCTTGTTGCTTCCTTTCTCTCCTTTTTCTTCGGTCGAATGACTGGGGTTAGAGGGAAGGGAGGTGATATTTAACAGCTTTGCTGTGGTGCTCTTTGCCGCCTCCTGCTGGGCAGAAGTGATATTCCCAATAGTAATGAGATGATCCGTGGACTCACTGTCAAGAAAGAGACATTTTTCAGGTAAGCATAAATTTCTCCAACATAGGTGTGTCCGGTCCACGGCGTCATCCTTACTTGTGGGATATTCTCTTCCCCAACAGGAAATGGCAAAGAGCCCAGCAAAGCTGGTCACATGATCCCTCCTAGGCTCCGCCTACCCCAGTCATTCTCTTTGCCGTTGTACAGGCAACATCTCCACGGAGATGGCTTAGAGTTTTTTAGTGTTTAACTGTAGTTTTTATTATTCAATCAAGAGTTTGTTATTTTAAAATAGTGCTGGTATGTACTATTTACTCAGAAACAGAAAAGAGATGAAGATTTCTGTTTGTATGAGGAAAATGATTTTAGCAACCGTTACTAAAATCCATGGCTGTTCCACACAGGACTGTTGAGAGGAATTAACTTCAGTTGGGGGAACAGTGAGCAGTCTTTTGCTGCTTGAGGTATGACACATTCTAACAAGACGATGTAATGCTGGAAGCTGTCATTTTCCCTATGGGATCCGGTAAGCCATGTTTATTAAGATTGTAAATAAGGGCTTCACAAGGGCTTATTAAGACTGTAGACTTTTTTAGACACCTTTCTCTTTAGGGGCTTTCCCAAATCATAGGCAGAGCCTCATTTTCGCGCCGGTGTTGCGCACTTGTTTTTGAGAGGCATGACATGCAGTCGCATGTGTGAGGAGCTCTGATACATAGAAAAGACTTTCTGAAGGCGTCATTTGGTATCGTATTCCCCTTTGGGCTTGGTTGGGTCTCAGCAAAGCAGATACCAGGGACTGTAAAGGGGTTAAAGTTAAAAACGGCTCCGGTTCCGTTATTTTAAGGGTTAAAGCTTCCAAATTTGGTGTGCAATACTTTTAAGGCTTTAAGACACTGTGGTGAAATTTTGGTGAATTTTGAACAATTCCTTCATATTTTTTGCAATTGCAGTAATAAAGTGTGTTCAGTTTAAAATTTAAAGTGACAGTAACGGTTTTATTTTAAAACGTTTTTTGTACTTTGTTATCAAGTTTATGCCTGTTTAACATGTCTGAACTACCAGATAGACTGTGTTCTGAATGTGGGGAAGCCAGAGTTCCTTCTCATTTAAATAAATGTGATTTATGTGACAATGACAATGATGCCCAAGATGATTCCTCAAGTGAGGGGAGTAAGCATGGTACTGCATCATTCCCTCCTTCGTCTACACGAGTCTTGCCCACTCAGGAGGCCCCTAGTACATCTAGCGCGCCAATACTCCTTACTATGCAACAATTAACGGCTGTAATGGATAATTCTGTCAAAAACATTTTAGCCAAAATGCACACTTATCAGCGTAAGCGCGACTGCTCTGTTTTAGATACTGAAGAGCATGACGACGCTGATAATAATGGTTCTGAAGGGCCCCTAAACACTGATGGGGCCAGGGAGGTTTTGTCTGAGGGAGAAATTACTGATTCAGGGAACATTTCTCAACAAGCTGAAACTGATGTGATTACGTTTAAATTTAAGTTGGAACATCTCCGCATTCTGCTTAAGGAGGTATTATCCACTCTGGATGATTGTGACAAGTTGGTCATCCCAGAGAAACTATGTAAAATGGACAAGTTCCTAGAGGTCCCGGGGCTCCCAGAAGCTTTTCCTATACCCAAGCGGGTGGCGGACATTGTAAATAAAGAATGGGAAAGGCCCGGTATTCCTTTCGTCCCTCCCCCCATATTTAAAAAATTGTTTCCTATGGTCGACCCCAGAAAGGACTTATGGCAGACAGTCCCCAAGGTCGAGGGAGCGGTTTCCACTTTAAATAAACGCACCACTATACCCATAGAAGATAGTTGTGCTTTCAAAGATCCTATGGATAAAAAATTAGAAGGTTTACTTAAAAAGATGTTTGTTCAGCAGGGTTACCTTCTACAACCAATTTCATGCATTGTCCCTGTCGCTACAGCCGCGTGTTTCTGGTTCGATGAGCTGGTAAAGGCGGTCGATAGTGATTCTCCTCCTTATGAGGAGATTATGGACAGAATCAATGCTCTCAAATTGGCTAATTCTTTCACCCTAGACGCCACTTTGCAATTGGCTAGGTTAGCGGCTAAGAATTCTGGGTTTGCTATTGTGGCGCGCAGAGCGCTTTGGTTGAAATCTTGGTCAGCTGATGCGTCTTCCAAGAACAAGCTACTTAACATTCCTTTCAAGGGGAAAACGCTGTTTGGCCCTGACTTGAAAGAGATTATCTCTGATATCACTGGGGGTAAGGGCCACGCCCTTCCTCAGGATCGGCCTTTCAAGGCAAAAAATAAACCTAATTTTCGTCCCTTTCGTAGAAACGGACCAGCCCAAAGTGCTACGTCCTCTAAGCAAGAGGGTAATACTTCTCAAGCCAAGCCAGCTTGGAGACCAATGCAAGGCTGGAACAAGGGAAAGCAGGCCAAGAAACCTGCCACTGCTACCAAGACAGCATGAAATGTTGGCCCCCGATCCGGGACCGGATCTGGTGGGGGGCAGACTCTCTCTCTTCGCTCGGGCTTGGGCAAGAGATGTTCTGGATCCTTGGGCGCTAGAAATAGTCTCCCAAGGTTATCTTCTGGAATTCAAGGTGCCTCCCTCAAGGGGGAGGTTCCACAGGTCTCAGTTGTCTTCAGACCACATAAAAAGACAGGCATTCTTACGTTGTGTAGAAGACCTGTTAAAAATGGGAGTGATTCATCCTGTTCCATTAGGAGAACAAGGGATGGGGTTCTACTCCAATCTGTTCATAGTTCCCAAAAAAGAGGGAACGTTCAGACCAATCTTAGATCTCAAGATCTTAAACAAGTTTCTCAAGGTTCCATCGTTCAAAATGGAAACCATTCGAACAATTCTTCCTTCCATCCAGGAAGGTCAATTCATGACCACGGTGGATTTAAAGGATGCGTATCTACATATTCCTATCCACAAGGAACATCATCGGTTCCTAAGGTTCGCATTCCTGGACAAGCATTACCAGTTCGTGGCGCTTCCTTTCGGATTAGCCACTGCTCCAAGGATTTTCACAAAGGTACTAGGGTCCCTTCTAGCTGTGCTAAGACCAAGGGGCATTGCTGTAGTACCTTACTTGGACGACATTCTGATTCAAGCGTCGTCCCTTACTCAAGCAAAGGCTCACACGGACATCGTCCTGGCCTTTCTCAGATCTCACGGATGGAAAGTGAACGTGGAAAAGAGTTCTCTATCTCCGTCAACAAGGGTTCCCTTCTTGGGGACAATAATAGACTCCTTAGAAATGAGGATTTTTCTGACAGAGGCCAGAAAAACAAAACTTCTAGACTCTTGTCGGATACTTCATTCCGTTCCTCTTCCTTCCATAGCGCAGTGCATGGAAGTGATAGGTTTGATGGTAGCGGCAATGGACATAGTTCCTTTTGCGCGCATTCATCTAAGACCATTACAACTGTGCATGCTCAGTCAGTGGAATGGGGACTATACAAACTTGTCTCCGAGGATACAAGTAAATCAGAGGACCAGAGACTCACTCCGTTGGTGGCTGTCCCTGGACAACCTGTCACAAGGGATGACCTTCCGCAGACCAGAGTGGGTCATTGTCACGACCGACGCCAGTCTGATGGGCTGGGGCGCGGTCTGGGGATCCCTGAAAGCTCAGGGTCTTTGGTCTCGGGAAGAATCTCTTCTACCGATAAATATTCTGGAACTGAGAGCGATATTCAATGCTCTCAAGGCTTGGCCTCAGCTAGCGAGGGCCAAGTTCATACGGTTTCAATCAGACAACATGACAACTGTTGCGTACATCAACCATCAGGGGGGAACAAGGAGTTCCCTGGCGATGGAAGAAGTGACCAGAATCATTCTATGGGCGGAGTCTCACTCCTGCCACCTGTCTGCTATCCACATCCCAGGAGTGGAAAATTGGGAAGCGGATTTTCTGAGTCGTCAGACATTGCATCCGGGGGAGTGGGAACTCCATCCGGAAATCTTTGCCCAAGTCACTCAACTGTGGGGCATTCCAGACATGGATCTGATGGCCTCTCGTCAGAACTTCAAAGTTCCTTGCTACGGGTCCAGATCCAGGGATCCCAAGGCGGCTCTAGTGGATGCACTAGTAGCACCTTGGACCTTCAAACTAGCTTATGTATTCCCGCCGTTTCCTCTCATCCCCAGGCTGGTAGCCAGGATCAATCAGGAGAGGGCGTCGGTGATCTTGATAGCTCCTGCGTGGCCACGCAGGACTTGGTATGCAGATCTGGTGAATATGTCATCGGCTCCACCATGGAAGCTACCTTTGAGACGAGACCTTCTTGTTCAAGGTCCGTTCGAACATCCGAATCTGGTCTCACTCCAGCTGACTGCTTGGAGATTGAACGCTTGATCTTATCGAAGCGAGGGTTCTCAGATTCTGTTATCGATACTCTTGTTCAGGCCAGAAAGCCTGTAACTAGAAAGATTTACCACAAAATTTGGAAAAAATATATCTGTTGGTGTGAATCTAAAGGATTCCCTTGGGACAAGGTTAAGATTCCTAAGATTCTATCCTTCCTTCAAGAAGGATTGGAAAAAGGATTATCTGCAAGTTCCCTGAAGGGACAGATTTCTGCCTTGTCTGTGTTACTTCACAAAAAGCTGGCAGCTGTGCCAGATGTTCAAGCCTTTGTTCAGGCTCTGGTTAGAATCAAGCCTGTTTACAAACCTTTGACTCCTCCTTGGAGTCTCAACTTAGTTCTTTCAGTTCTTCAGGGGGTTCCGTTTGAACCCTTACATTCCGTTGATATTAAGTTATTATCTTGGAAAGTTTTGTTTTTGGTTGCAATTTCTTCTGCTAGAAGAGTTTCAGAATTATCTGCTCTGCAGTGTTCTCCTCCTTATCTGGTGTTCCATGCAGATAAGGTGGTTTTACGTACTAAACCTGGTTTTCTTCCAAAGGTTGTTTCTAACAAAAACATTAACCAGGAGATTATCGTACCTTCTCTGTGTCCGAAACCAGTTTCGAAGAAGGAACGTTTGTTGCACAATTTGGATGTTGTTCGCGCTCTAAAATTCTATTTAGATGCTACAAAGGATTTTAGACAAACATCTTCCTTGTTTGTTGTTTATTCCGGTAAAAGGAGAGTTCAAAAAGCAACTTCTACCTCTCTCTCTTTTTGGATTAAAAGCATCATCAGATTGGCTTACGAGACTGCCGGACGGCAGCCTCCCGAAAGGATCACAGCTCATTCCACTAGGGCTGTGGCTTCCACATGGGCCTTCAAGAACGAGGCTTCTGTTGATCAGATATGTAGGGCAGCGACTTGGTCTTCACTGCACACTTTTACCAAATTTTACAAGTTTGATACTTTTGCTTCTTCTGAGGCTATTTTTGGGAGAAAGGTTTTGCAAGCCGTGGTGCCTTCCATCTAGGTGACCTGATTTGCTCCCTCCCATCATCCGTGTCCTAAAGCTTTGGTATTGGTTCCCACAAGTAAGGATGACGCCGTGGACCGGACACACCTATGTTGGAGAAAACAGAATTTATGTTTACCTGATAAATTACTTTCTCCAACGGTGTGTCCGGTCCACGGCCCGCCCTGGTTTTTTAATCAGGTCTGATAATTTATTTTCTTTAACTACAGTCACCACGGTATCATATGGTTTCTCCTATGCAAATATTCCTCCTTAACGTCGGTCGAATGACTGGGGTAGGCGGAGCCTAGGAGGGATCATGTGACCAGCTTTGCTGGGCTCTTTGCCATTTCCTGTTGGGGAAGAGAATATCCCACAAGTAAGGATGACGCCGTGGACCGGACACACCGTTGGAGAAAGTAATTTATCAGGTAAACATAAATTCTGTTTTTGTTTTTCATGTGGCGTGGTGAACTTGTAGTTGTGTTTTGCTGGATAGAGGAGGGCTGTTGTGTGTCTGTGAGACCCTGCTGAGGACAGGTTGTCTTCATTGATTTGTAGACTAGGTCAGGTAGTTGTGAGTGTATAGGAATTGTAATGAGGGATGCAAATAAAAGTTGCAAGATGCAGAGGGTATGTATATATTGAACTGAGATAGGAAAGAACGTGTTCTACTGGGCCAAAGGTGGAGGAGCAAATGTTGAGGCCTGTATATGAAACTGGAGATGGAAAAGATTTAGAGGATGTATGGGACTGGGCTGAGGGAGTTAAAGGGAATCTTTCGTGATTCAGATAGAGGATGCAATTTTAAACAACTTTCCAATTTACTCATATTATTTAATTTGCTTCATTCTTTAGATAGCCATTGTTGAAGAAATGGTAATGCACAAAGGTGAGCCAATCACGAGGCATCTATGTGCATCCACCAATCAGCAACTACTGAACCTATCTAGATATACATTTCAGCAAAGGATATCAAGAGAATGAAGCAAATTAGATAATAGAAGTAAATTAAAAAGTTGTTTAAAATTGCATGCTCTTTCTAAATCATGAGAGAAAAAAATGTGGGTTTCATGTCCCTTTAAAGATGTGGAAGGTGTTAAATGGACCGTCTACTCCAGAATTTTTGTTGTTTGAAAAGATAGATAATCCCTTTATTACCCATTCCCCAGTTTTGCATAACCAACACGGTTATATTAATATACTTTCCTTCTTAATACACGGAGAGCCCACGGCTTCATTCCTTACTGTTGGGAAATACTGAACCTGGCCACCAGGAGGAGGCAAAGACACCCCAGCCAAAGACTTAACTCTCCCACTTCACCTATCCCCCAGTCATTCTTTGCCTTTTGTCACAGGAGGATGGCAGAGAAGTGTCAGAAGATTTCGGAGTTGTTCCTCAGCAGGGATATATGCCTTTCGTTATGGAACTGGAGTTTTAAGTAGTCTTGTCAGCTTCTCGGTGAGAGTATTGACGAAAGTTAGTCTGGAGATGCAGGGAGAGTCTTTCTGTGAACCCATCCAAACTGCCCGCTAACAGCTCCTTAAGCAACCAGTGTTAATGAGTTTCACTGTCTACTTCCTCCACTCAAGTACATGTCAGGAGCGATGCTACAAAACTATCACACTTCAGAGGCTGTGTTTCTGTTCCACAGCATGGATTCTGGTAAGATCGTTTCAATTTTTACTTATGTTGAAATTGCTGAAGACAGGGTCACAGTTTGACTCCTTTTATCTTTATAGAATCGTGGGTTAATATCTCCTGAGGGAGGTTATTGAACAGTGGGGATTAATCAAATGTGTTTTCTTTGATTTATGCTGCTTTATGTGTGAGATTTGTTTGGGTTTATAGACTGTTATGTGGTAACGGAACATACAGTTATTTTACTTTTACTTTGAACGCTGCGCAGCTTGTAACGTGGCACGCTTTTTCTTATAGCATGGACAGTCCTGCATTGCACACCACGTGACCAGGTGTGATCACACTTCGTTTTCTCTTTCCTGACCGAGCTAGCTGTCGGAGGTCGCTTCTTCTCTGGTTGCCTGGGTCTAGGAAGTGGTGGGTGCCTCAGTCATTGGGGGTATAAAGGTGACGTTTTTTGTGAGAAAAAAAAAAGTGCATTTATTTGTATCCTACTGCTGTTAGTGCAAGCTATGGAGGATCCTGATATGCTTGAGGGTACTCCCTCTATTCCTAATAGTAATACCTGTCTACATTGTGAGGAGGCCTTGGTGTGCACGCCCTCTCAACTATGTTCCATATGCATCAACAAGGTTATGTCTAAGAAGGTTAACCCCTTTAGTAAGACTGAGTCGTCCACCTCTGAGGACTCGCCGTTCTGTGAGGTGCGTACCCATCAATGATCTTGATTGTCACATACAGCTTCCTGTAGCACACCTGATCCTCCGTCTGAAGGGAGCCTTTTACCATCAGACTTTACTGCACAGTTTAAAACGGCGGTGTCTGAGGCACTTAGTGCTCTACCTCGCCCTGCTAAGCGCAAGCAAAAGGTTAAACATAGCTCTCCGGTCCAGGGGACATCCAGTGATTTGCTTGATTTGTCTGCCTTCCAAGTATCCCAGGATGGGTCACACTCTGAGTCAAGAGGGTGAAATTTCTGGTTCGGAGTCTGCTACCTCTAGGCCTCTGGCTGTGGAGGAGCCTGCCTTTAGATTTAAAATTGAACACCTACATTTTCTTGTAAAGGAGGTTCTGTCAACATTAGAGGTTCCAGAGGCCAAGTTGCCCAACGAACCTTTGATACCTAAATTAGACAGAGTGTACGAGGACAGGGTAGCCCCGCTAACTTTTCCTGTCCCTGTAAAAATGGCGAATATTATTAAAAACGAATGGGATAGAATTGGATCTTCCTTTTTGCCCTTCTTCTGCCTTTAAAAAATGTATTCCTGGTCCCGGACTCTCAGCTGCAATTGTGGGGTTTTGTCGCTAAGGTGGATGGTGCTATCTACCCATTAGCTATGCGTACTACTATCCCTCTTGAGGATAGCTCGTCTTTCAGAGAGCCGATGGATAAAAACATGGTAACTTTTCTCAGAAAAATGTTTCAGCATACGGGTTATTTATTTCAACCGGCAGCGGCTGTTTCCTCGGTTTCTGGAGCTGCGGCCTATTGGTGCGACTCCTTATCAGAATTGATCAAGGTGGAGGGTCCCCTTGACGTTATCCAAGACAGAATTAAGGCTTTGATAATTGTTAATTCTTTTATCTCTGATGCAAACATGCAGCTTATTCATCTGAATGCTAAAATCGCTGGTTTCTCAGTGCAGATGCGTTGGGCGCTCTTTCTGAAGTCCTGGTCTGCGGACATGACTTCTAAGTCTAGACTACTTTCCCTCCCCTTTAAGTGAAAGATTTTATTTGGTCCAGGCCTGGACTCCATTATCTCCAAGGTTACAGGGGGCAAGGGCGCCTTCCTAAGGGACAAGGTTCTAATTTTCGTTCTGAAAAGTCCCAACGTCAACAGTCGTCCTCTAAGCCCAAGCAAACCACTTGGAAGCCAGCTTAATCCTGGAATAAATCCAAGAAGAACAAGAAGCCTGCCGAGAACAAGTCGGCATGAAGGGGCGGCCCCCAATCGTGTAGGGGGCAGACTGTCGCTCTTTTCAGACACTTGGTCCAGGGACGTGCAGGATCCGTGGGTCCTGGAGATCATAACTCGGGGATACAAGATAGGTTTATAATCTCATCCACCCAAGGGCAGATTTCTCCTCAAGCCTGTCTTTAAAACCAGAATAGAGAGAAGCCTTTCTGGGGTGCGTGCGGTATCTGTCCTCCTTGGGGGGTCATTGTCCCTGTTCCTATCGCAGAAAGAGGTTTGGGATACTAATCAAACCTGTTTGTGTTCCCAAAGAAAGAGGGAACTTTCCGCCCAATTCTGGACCTAAAGTGCTTAAACAAATTTCTAAATGTCCCCTCGTTCAAGATGGAGACAATAAGATCCATTCTTCCTCTAGTTCAGGAAGGACAGTTCATGACAACTATAGATCTGAAGGATGCCTACCTTCATGTTCCAATCCACAGGGACCACTTCCAGTTCCTAAGGTTTGCGTTCCTGGACCAGCACTTCTAGTTCATTGCACTTTTGTTTGGTCTAGCTACGGCCCCAAGAGTCTTTACAAAGGTCCTAGGAGCTCTCCTGGCTCTCGCCAGAACCCAAGGTATAGCAGTAGCTCCCTGCTGATTCAAGCGCCATCCTTTCGTCTAGCAGAGGACCATTCGGTATCTCTTCTCTCTCTTCTTCAATCACATGGATGGAAGATAAACTTAGAGAAGAGTTCTCTTATTCCAAGCATCAGGGTAGAATTCCTGGGTATTATAATAGATTCAATATCCATGAGGATATTTCTAACCGACCAGAGAAGGTGCAAGCTAGCTTCAGTATGTCTTGCCCACCAGACCTCCTTAAGGCCATCTGTGGCTCAGTGTATGGAGGTAATTGGTCTCATGGTGTCCAGCATGGACATAATTCCATGCTCAGACCGCTACAGCTGTGCATGCTGAGGCAGTGGAACGGCAATCATTCAGATCTGTCTCTAACAGATTTCCCTGGACAACCGGTCCAGAGAATCGCTCTCTTGGTGGCTCTGTCCAGATCATCTGTACTGAGGGACATCCTTTCTCAGACCATCCTGGGAGATTGTGACTACGGACGCAAGCCTCTCAGGATGGGGAGCTGTTTGAGGTGCCCAGAAGGCACAGGGCCTGTGGTCTCAGGAGGAACGCTCCCTCCCGATCAACATCTTGGAGCTTTGAGCAATCTACAATGCTCTGAAGGCTTGGCCTCTTCTGGGTTTGTCCCGGTTTATCAGATTCCAATCAGACAATATAACTTTGGTGGCTTACATCAAACATCGTGGGGGGGGGGGAGACGAGAAGCTCCCTAGCAATGAGAGAAGTATCTTGGATTCTGGAATGGGCGGAGGCCCACTGTTGTTCGCTGTCAGCGATCCACATTCCGGGTGTGGACAACTGGGAAGCAGATTTTCTCAGCAGACAATCCTTTCATCCGGGGGAATAGTCTCTCCATCCCAAAGTGTTTGCGGAGATATTCCTCGGGTGGGGGACGCCGGAGATAGATCTCATGGCGTCTCGTCTCAATTCCAAACTTCCCAGATATGGGTTGAAGTCCAGGGATCCTCAGGCGGAGTTAATAGAAGCATTAGCGGTGCCTTGGAGGTTCAATCTAATCTACCTTTTTCCGCCATTACCACTCCTTTCTCGAGTTGTGGCCAGCATCAAGCAGGAACAAGTGTCAGTAATACTGATTGCTCCATCGTGGCCGCGAAGGACGGGGTTCGCGGACCTAGTGAGGATGTCATCTTCTCCTCCATGGAAGTTAGCTTGTTGCAGTGATCTGCTGGAACAAGGTCCTTTTTATTCATCAAAATCTAGACTCTCTGAGGCTGACTGCGTGGAGATTGAACGCTTAGTCCTAGCCAAGAGAGGTTTTTCAGAGTTATTGATACTCTCATCCAAGCTCGTAAGACGGTTACTTGTCGCATCTATCATAAGGTGTGGAGAACCTACTTATTTTGGTGTGAAGAGCATGGTTTTCCTTGGCATAAAGTTAAGGTTTCCAGGATTCTGCTGTTTCTCCAGGATGGTCTGAAGAAGGGTCTTTCGGCCAGTTCCTTGAGGGGACAGATTTCGCACAAGAGGCTCTCAGAGCTTCCAGATGTTAAGTCTAATTAGGATCAGACCTGTGTTCAGATCTTCGGCTCCACCTTGGAGTCTGAATTTGGTTCTTAAAGTTTTGCAGAGGGCTTCGTTTGAGTCTATGTATGAAATTTGATATTAATGTGTTGTCCTGGAAAGTTCTTTCTACTGGCTATTGCCTTGGCACACAGATTATCTGAGATTGCCGCCTTGCAATGTGAGCCTCCTTATCTGGTGTTCCATTCGTATAAGGCTGTCCTAGGAACTAAGTTAGGGGTTCTCCCTAAAGCTGTGTCAGACCGTAACATCAATCAAGAGATTGTGGTCCCTTCTTTGTGTCCTAATCCTTCTTCGAAGGAAGGCTTACTTCAACATTTGGACGTGGTTCGTGCTTTGAAGTTTTATATTCAAGCTACTAAGGATTTTAGACAAGCTTCTTCCTTATTTGTGGCATATTCTAGGAATCGTAAGGGTCAAAGGGTCTCTTCGACTTCCTTATCTTTTTGGTTGAGGAGTTTTATCCGCTTGGCCTATGAAACAGCGGGACATAGACTTCCTCAGAGAATTACGGCTCAGTACTAGAGCAGTGGCTTCCTCTTGGGCCTTTAAGAACGAGGCCTCTATGGAGCAGATTTGTAAGACGGCTGGTCCTCATTACACTTTTTCTAAATTCTACAAGTTTAATGTTTTTGCTTCTGCTGAAGCAGCCTTCGGGAGAAAGCGTTTTGCAGGCTGTGGTGCCCTCAGATTAGGGTCTGCCTCCTTTTTTGTCCCTCCCGTTATCATTCAGTGTCCTCTAGAGCTTGGGTTTAAGTTTTCCAACAGTAAGGAATGAAGCTGTGCACTCTCCTTGTATTAAGAAGGAAAACATAAATTATGCTTACAAGATAATTTCATTTCCTTCTGTACAAGGAGGGTCCACGGCTCCTGTCCGTGTTTTCTCCGATGGGCAGACCCCTACATTTTGTGTTTTCTTCTGGCACCTTTTAATACTCTGATACTTCTCCTACTGTTCCTTGTTCCCTCGGCAGAATGACTGGGGGATAGGGGAAGTGGGAGAGGTATTTAAGCCTTTGGCTGGGGTGTCTTTGCCTCCTCCTGGTGTCCAGGGTCAGCATTTCCCAACAGTAAGGAATGAAGCTGTGGACTCTTCTTGTACAGAAGAAAATGAAATTATCTGGTAAGCATAATTTGTTTTCTTCTGTTATGTGTGATCAGTCCACGGGTCATCATTACTTCTGGGATATAACTCCTCCCCAACAGGAAATGCAAGAGGATTCACCCAGCAGAGCTGATATAGCTCCTCCCCTCTACGTCAGTCCCAGTCATTCTCTTGCACCCAACGACTAGATAGGATGTGTGAGAGGACTATGGTGATTATACTTAGTTTTTATGACTTCAATCAAAAGTTTGTTATTTTACAATAGCACCGGAGCGTGTTATTACTTCTCTGGCAGAGTTTGAAGAAGAATCTACCAGAGTTTTTTACTATGATTTTAACCGGAGTAGTTAAGATCATATTGCTGTTCTCGGCCATCTGAGGGAGGTAAAAGCTTCAGATCAGGGGACAGCGGGCAGATGAATCTGCATTGAGGTATGTAGCAGTTTTTATTTTCTGAATGGAATTGATGAGAAAATCCTGCTATACCGTTATAATGACATGTATGTATACACTTCAGTATTCTGGGAATGGTATTTCACCGGAACTACTCTGTTAAAGGTCACTAATCCTTTTAATAAATATTATCATGTTAAACGTTTTTGCTGGAATGTAGAATCGTTTACATTGCTGAGGTACTGAGTGAATAAATGTTTGGGCATTATTTTCCACTTGGCAGTTGTCTGCTTTAAATTGTGACAGTTTCGTTTCTCCTCACTGCTGTGTGTGAGAGGGAGGGGCCGTTTTTGGCGCTCTTTGCTACGCATCAAAAATTTCCAGTCAGCTACTATTATATTTCCTGCATGATCCGGTTCACTGACAGATCTCAGGGGTCTTCAAACTTCTTTGAAGGGAGGTACATTCTCTCAGCAGAGCTGTGAGAATTTTATATTGACTGTGAATAAAAACGTTACTCTATAATTTTTTATGTCAAATTTAGTTATTGTTATTTACTAATGGGAACAAACCTTTGCTAAAAGTTGTGTTATTTTAAAGTTGATGCTATAACTGTTTTTCAGTTCATTATCTCAACTGTCATTTAATCGTTTAAGTACCTCTTTGAGGCACAGTACGTTTTTGCTAAAAAAGATTATAACCAGGTTGCAAGTTATTGCTAGTGTGTTAAACATGTCTGACTCAGAGGAAGATATCTGTGTCATTTGTTCCAATGCCAAGGTGGAGCCCAATAGAAATTTATGTACTAACTGTATTGATGCTACTTTAAATAAAAGTCAATCTGTACAATGTGAACAAATTTCACCAAACTGCGAGGGGAGAGTTATGCCGACTAACTCGCCTCACGCGGCAGTACCTGCATCTCCCGCCCGGGAGGTGCGTGATATTATGGCGCCTAATACATCTGGGCGGCCATTACAGATAACATTACATGATATGGCTACTGTTATGACTGAAGTTTTGTCTAAATTACCAGAACTAAGAGGCAAGCGTGATCACTCTGGGGTGAGAACAGAGTGCGCTGACAATACTAGGGCCATGTCTGATACTGCGTCACAGCTTGCAGAGCATGAGGACGGAGAGCTTCATTCTGTGGGTGACGGTTCTGATCCAAACAGATTGGATTCAGATATTTCAAATTTTAAATTTAAATTGGAGAACCTCCGTGTATTACTAGGGGAGGTCTTAGCAGCTCTCAATGACTGTAACACCGTTGCAATACCAGAGAAACTGTGTAGGTTGGATAAATACTTTGCGGTACCGGCGAGTACTGACGTTTTTCCTATACCTAAGAGATTAACTGAAATTGTTACTAAGGAGTGGGATAGACCCGGTGTGCCGTTCTCACCCCCTCCAATATTTAGAAAGATGTTTCCAATAGACGCCACCACTCGGGACTTATGGCAAACGGTCCCTAAGGTGGAGGGAGCAGTTTCTACTTTAGCTAAGCGTACCACTATCCCGGTGGAGGATAGCTGTGCTTTTTCAGATCCAATGGATAAAAAATTAGAGGGTTACCTTAAGAAAATGTTTGTTCAACAAGGTTTTATATTGCAACCCCTTGCATGTATCGCGCCGATTACGGCTGCGGCAGCATTTTGGATTGAGTCTCTGGAAGAGAACCTTAGTTCATCTACGCTAGACGACATTATGGACAGGCTTAGAGTCCTTAAACTAGCTAATTCATTCATTTCGGAGGCCGTAGTACATTTAACCAAACTTACGGCTAAGAACTCAGGATTCGCCATACAGGCACGTAGAGCACTGTGGCTAAAATCCTGGTCAGCTGATGTTACTTCTAAGTCCAAATTACTTAATATACCTTTCAAGGGGCAGTCTTTATTTGGGCCCGGTTTGAAAGAAATTATCGCTGACATTACAGGAGGTAAGGGCCACGCCCTACCTCAAGACAAAGCCAAAGCTAAGGCTAGACAGTCTAATTTTCGTCCCTTTCGGAATTTCAAAACAGGAGCAGCGTCAACCTCCACTGCACCAAAACAGGAAGGAGCTGTTGCTCGTTACAGGCAAGGCTGGAAACCTAACCAGTCCTGGAATAAGGGCAAACAGGCCAGGAAACCTGCTGCTGCCCCAAAGACAGCATGAACCGAGAGCCCCCGATCCGGGACCGGATCTAGTGGGGGGCAGACTTTCTCTCTTCGCCCAGGCCTGGGCAAGAGATGTTCAGGATCCCTGGGCGCTGGAGATCATATCTCAGGGATACCTTCTAGACTTCAAATTATCTCCCCCAAAAGGGAGATTTCATCTGTCAAGGTTGTCAACAAACCAGATAAAGAAAGAAGCGTTTCTACGCTGTGTACAAGATCTGTTATTAATGGGAGTGATCCATCCAGTTCCGCGGTCGGAACAAGGACAAGGGTTCTACTCAAACCTGTTTGTGGTTCCCAAAAAAGAGGGAACTTTCAGGCCAATCTTAGATTTAAAGATTCTAAACAAATTCCTAAGAGTTCCATCGTTCAAAATGGAAACTATTCGGACAATCTTACCTATGATCCAAAGGGGTCAGTACATGACCACAGTGGATTTAAAAGATGCTTACCTTCACATACCGATTCACAAGGATCATCAACGGTATCTACGGTTTGCCTTCCTAGACAGGCACTACCAGTTTGTGGCTCTTCCATTCGGATTGGCTACGGCCCCAAGAATCTTCACAAAGGTTCTGGGTGCCCTTCTGGCGGTACTAAGACCGCGAGGGATTTCGGTAGCTCCGTACCTAGACGACATTCTAATACAAGCTTCAAGCTTTCAAACTGCCAAGTCTCATACAGAGTTAGTTCTGGCATTTCTAAGGTCGCATGGATGGAAAGTGAACGAAAAGAAGAGTTCTCTTTTTCCTCTCACAAGAGTTCCATTCTTGGGGACTCTTATAGATTCTGTAGAAATGAAGATTTACCTGACAGAAGACAGGTTAACAAAGCTTCAAGATGCATGCCGTGTCCTTCATTCCATTCAACACCCGTCAGTAGCTCAATGCATGGAGGTGATCGGCTTAATGGTAGCGGCAATGGACATAGTACCTTTTGCACGCCTACACCTCAGACCGCTGCAATTGTGCATGCTAAGTCAGTGGAATGGGGATTACTCAGATTTGTCCCCTACTCTAAATCTGAATCAAGAGACCAGAAATTCTCTTCTATGGTGGCTTTATCGGCCACACCTGTCCAGGGGGATGCCATTCAGCAGGCCAGACTGGACAATCGTAACAACAGACGCCAGCCTGCTAGGTTGGGGCGCTGTCTGGAATTCTCTGAAGGCTCAGGGATTATGGAATCAGGAGGAGAGTCTCCTTCCAATAAACATTCTGGAATTGAGGGCAGTTCTCAATGCCCTTCTGGCTTGGCCCCAATTAACAACTCAGGGGTTCATCAGGTTTCAGTCGGACAATATCACGACTGTAGCTTACATCAACCATCAGGGAGGGACAAGAAGCTCCCTAGCAATGATGGAAGTATCAAAGATAATTCGCTGGGCAGAGTCTCACTCTTGCCACCTGTCAGCAATCCACATCCCGGGAGTGGAGAACTGGGAGGCGGATTTCTTGAGTCGCCAGACTTTTCATCCGGGAGAGTGGGAACTTCATCCGGAGATCTTTGCCCAAATACTTCGACGTTGGGGCAAACCAGAGATAGATCTCATGGCGTCTCGCCAGAACGCCAAACTTCCTCACTACGGGTCCAGATCCAGGGATCCGGGAGCGGTTCTGATAGATGCTTTGACAGCACCTTGGAACTTCGGGATGGCTTATGTGTTTCCACCCTTCCCGCTGCTTCCTCGATTGATTGCGAAAATCAAACAGGAGAGAGCATCAGTGATTCTAATAGCGCCTGCATGGCCACGCAGGACTTGGTATGCAGATCTAGTGGACATGTCATCCTGTCCACCTTGGTCTCTACCTCTAAGACAGGACCTTCTGATACAGGGTCCATTCAAACATCAAAATCTAACTTCTCTGAAACTGACTGCTTGGAAATTGAACGCTTGATTTTATCAAAGCGTGGTTTTTCTGAGTCGGTTATTGATACCCTGATCCAGGCTAGGAAGCCTGTTACCAGAAAGATTTACCATAAAATATGGCGCAAATACCTATACTGGTGCGAATCCAAACGTTACTCCTGGAGTAAGGTTAGGATCCCTAGGATATTGTCTTTTCTACAAGAAGGTTTAGAAAAGGGTTTATCGGCTAGTTCATTAAAGGGACAGATTTCAGCTCTGTCCATCTTGTTACACAGGCGTCTGTCAGAAAATCCAGACGTCCAGGCCTTTGGTCAGGCTTTAGCTAGGATCAAGCCTGTGTTTAAAGCCGTTGCTCCGCCATGGAGTTTAAACTTAGTTCTTAACGTTTTACAAGGTGTTCCATTTGAACCCCTTCATTCCATTGATATAAAATTGTTATCTTGGAAAGTTCTGTTTTTAATGGCTATTTCCTCGGCTCGAAGAGTCTCTGAGTTATCAGCATTACATTGTGATTCTCCTTATCTGATTTTTCACTCAGACAAGGTAGTTCTGCGTACTAAACCTGGGTTCTTACCTAAGGTAGTTACTAACAGGAATATCAATCAAGAGATTGTCGTTCCATCCTTGTGTCCAAATCCTTCTTCAAAGAAGGAACGTCTTCTACACAATCTGGATGTAGTTCGTGCCCTCAAGTTCTACTTGCAGGCAACTAAAGATTTTCGCCAAACTTCTTCCCTGTTTGTCGTTTATTCTGGACAGAGGAGAGGTCAAAAAGCTTCTGCTACCTCTCTCTCGTTTTGGCTTCGTAGCATAATACGTTTAGCCTATGAGACTGCTGGACAGCAGCCTCCTGAAAGAATTACAGCTCACTCCACTAGAGCTGTGGCTTCCACTTGGGCCTTTAAGAATGAGGCCTCTGTTGAACAGATTTGCAAGGCTGCAACTTGGTCTTCGCTTCATACTTTTTCCAAATTTTACAAATTTGACACTTTTGCTTCTTCGGAGGCTATTTTTGGGAGAAAGGTTCTTCAGGCAGTGGTTCCTTCTGTATAATGAGCCTGCCTATCCCTCCCGTCATCCGTGTACTTTTGCTTTGGTATTGGTATCCCAGAAGTAATGATGACCCGTGGACTGATCACACATAACAGAAGAAAACATAATTTATGCTTACCTGATAAATTCCTTTCTTCTGTTGTGTGATCAGTCCACGGCCCGCCCTGTTTTTAAGGCAGGTAAATATCTTTTAAATTATACTCCAGTCACCACTTCACCCTTGGTTACTCCTTTCTCGTTGATTCTTGGTCGAATGACTGGGACTGACGTAGAGGGGAGGAGCTATATCAGCTCTGCTGGGTGAATCCTCTTGCATTTCCTGTTGGGGAGGAGTTATATCCCAGAAGTAATGATGACCCGTGGACTGATCACACAACAGAAGAAAGGAATTTATCAGGTAAGCATAAATTATGTTTTTTACCTCTGTGATTACCTTGAAGCTAAGCCTCTGCAGACTGTCCCCTTTTTTCAGTTTTTTGGACAGACTTAGATTTCAGCCAATCAGTGCTAATTCCTAGGTAACTCCATTGGAGTGAGCATAATGTTATCTATATTGCACACATGAACTAGCGCTGTCTAGCTGTAAAAAAAAAAAAGGACAATGCTTTGAGATAAAATACTGCCTTCAAGGGCTTACAAATTAGTATAAGAGCCTACCTAGGTTTAGCTTTCAACAAAGAATACAAAGAGAACAAAGCAAATTTTGATGATAAAGTTAAATTGTAAAGTTGTTTAAAATTGCATGCCCTATCTGAATCATGAAAGTTTAATTTTGATTAGACTGTCTCTTTAAAACTGGAGTGAATGAAGCAGAGATGCATGGGGGTGTGTTTGAGGGACTCGACTAGCATTGACACTTTGGCCATGATTTCCTGGACAATTATGAGTTACACATGCTGTAGGGTGTTCAAGGTGGAGCATGCATTGAGCTGCTAGACAACACTATACATGTTCCTCTGTGCACCAATTTATAATTGTCCAAGAAAACATGGCTGATGCGTCAAAAGTAGACTCAACTGAGTGGGTAAAGATGCATCGAGTCTTAAAGGGACACTGTACCAAAAAAAATTATTTTGTGATTCAGATTGAGCATGAAATTTTAAGCAAATTTCAAATTTACTCCTATTATCAAATTTTCTTCATTCTCTTGGTATGCTTATTTGAAATGCAAGAATGTAAGTTTAGATGCCGGCCCATTTTTGGTGAACAACCTGGGTTGTCCTTGCTGATTGGTGGATAAATTCATCCACCAATAAAAAAGTGCTGTCCAGAGTACTGAAACCAAAAAAAAGCTTAGATGCCTTCTTTTTCAAATAATGATAGCAAGAGAATGAAGAAAAATTGATAATAGGAGTAAATTAGAAAGTTGCTTAAAATTGCATGCTCTTTCTGAATCACAAAAGAAAAAATTTGGGTTCAGTGTCCCTTTAATGGGTCACTAAACCCAATTTTTTTTCTTTCATGATTCAGATAGAGCATGCAATTTTAAGCAACTTTCTAATTTACTCCTATTATCAATTTTTCTTCGTTCTCTTGCTATCTTTATTTAAAAAGCAGGAATGTGATGCATTGGAGCCGGCCCATTTTTGGTTGAGAACCTGGGTTATGCTTGCTTATTGGTGGGTAAATGTCAGCCTCGAATAAACAAGCGCTATCCATGGTGCTGAACCTAAAATGGGCTGGCTGCTAAGATTTACATTCCTGCTTTTAATATAAAGATAGCAAGAGAACGAAGAAAAAATGATAAAAGGAGTAAATTAGAAAGTTGATTAAAATGTCATGCTCTATCTGAATCGTGAAAGAAAAAATTTGGGTTCAGTGTCCCTTTTAAGGAATGGATTAGGGATTAAATGGGGATGTTGGACAGGGCTTATTCAGGGCTCGACAATCCCAGGAGCCAACAAGCCACTGGCTCCTCACCCTTTGGGCTATTATTTATATATCTATATATAATACTACTGTCTGGCTTCTAAATATTATTAAAGTGAATGTAAAGTTTGAGGAATGAGTGCCCAGTTTTTAATAATCCTATTAAAAACATGGGCACTTTCATTCATCAAACTTTAAATTACACTGCTTTTGTTAAAATACTTACCTTTTCTTTCCAAAGTAGTATCAACTTTAATGTAACAACCTATAGACAATCATTCTGAAAATGAAACCTTTTGCAGCTTTCTTGTTAATGTTTATTCACAGTGGTTTATGCTGATTGTCATTTATAAGGTAACTACTGTGAATGAACATTAAGAACAAGAAAGCTGCAAAATGTACAAGGCTGAAGTTGTCTTCTTATTCAGCCAGCTTCTTATTCTGCAACTGATTACAATTTGCAAAATAAAGATATCTAGCATTATTTTTATTTTAAATTAAAATAATACACTTTCCAAAAACCTAAACAAACTTACGTTTTATAAAAAAAAACAAAAAACTTATTGCAATAATCAGATGGCAAACAGAGCCTCTTCATGGGACAGACAATGTTATCAGCCTTGTCCAACGCTCTTTATGGCAAAAAAATTGGTGCCAACCTTGCCACTTTTATATATTTTACCTTTTCTAAATAAATCATTGGTATTTAAAAAATAATAAAATCCTTTGCGCCACTCATTTATATGTGTGTATATACACAAGGCATGATCCCATTATAGGATAGACATGTTATCAGCCTGGCCCAGCGCCCTTTATTGCAAACAAATTGGTGCCAACCTTGCCACTTCATATATTGCCTGTATATATCCACACAGTAAAGAGTGGCCCAAAGGATTTTAAGCCATTTGAAATACCAGTTATGTATTTAGAAAAGGTCAAATGAAGTGGCAAGGTTGGCAATAGTTTTTTTTTTTTTGCCATAGAAACCATTGGGCCAGGCTGAAAGCATGTTTATCCTATGTAGGGCTTCACGCCGTGTATGTATCCACACAGAAATTAATTGCCCAAAGGATTTTAATCCTTTTAAAATGTTACTTATTCAGAAAAGGGAAACTATATGAAGTGTATATCAATGAGATGGGTATAGAACTGCCTTATTCATCAAATTATTGTTCCATCTATAACCCATACACTCATATTCCTTAGGGGAGTGCAGGGGGTGCCCTAATGGTTGGTATACAGTGTAATCCCAAAGGAAAATAAAAAAATAAAACCACTATTTGGCACACACTTAAACACATAGGTAGATCAGCAGAAAGGGAGCCAAAAAACAACAATAATTTTTACTGTCAAATATTAGAATACAAATATTAGAGCATCTGGATTAAACACTCTACAATTGTCTATTTCAAAATAAGATGATAATCGTTGAGGCTCTAAGTTTGCAAAATTAAGCAGATTCCAACACTGTCAGAGGCCCATTGTAAGATGTCCACCGAGATAGAAAAAGATCCCTAAAAAACTACTGACTATGATTTGGTGCTACCCACATAGGTGGGTGAAGGGTGGGGCTTATCAGATTATCTCTTGGTAAGCAGCTGCTTACAATTATTGTGAAAAAGATACGGCTTGCAGTGACTAAGGAATGGCCAGAATTACCTGTATATCAATCACAGAGAGCACACAAATAAAGTATAACCATGTCCAGATTACTCACAGACAGGCGAACACCTAACGCACGTTTCTCCTGGGCTTTTTTAGAGCCTAAACGATTTGACAGTAAAAGTTGTTTTATTTATTTTTTGCTCCCTTTCTGCAGATCTACCTATGTGTTTAAGTGTGTGCCAAATAGGGCTTTTCTTTTTTGGGGGGATTACAAAATATATTAAGTGACAAGGTTGTCACCAATTTATTTGCTATAAAGAGCGTTGGGCCAGGCTGTTAACATGTCTGTTGTATGATGGGGCTCAAGCCCTGTATATATCCACATGTATATGAGTAAATGTGTGGCCCACAGGATTTTAACCCATTTAAAATATCAGTTACTCAAAATTGTGCCATGTTTGCCATCTGTTTATTGCAATATAATTTTTTTTATAAAATGTAATTTTGTTTAGGTTTTTGGAAAGTGTATTATTTTATGTAAAATAAAAATAACTGTAGATATCTTTATTTTACAAACTGCAGAATAGGAAGCTGACTGATTAAGAAGACCACTTCAGCCTTGTACATTTTGCAGCTTTCTCAGTAGTTACCTTATAAATGACAATCGGCCTAAAACACTGTGAATGAACATTAAGAACAAGAAAGCTGCAAAATGTTTCGTTTTCAGAATGATTGTCTATAGGTTGCTTGTTACATTAAAGTTGAAGAAAAAAAAGCAAATAAAAAAAAAAGCTTTTGAGTGGAGGTCACATGTTTCCTGTCTAGAGTGGAGCTCCAGTCTGCAGCTAGACCCTTCTCTTTCTTT
>NC_069506.1:267288215-267303215 GCF_027579735.1 Bombina bombina | reverse complement strand
TAGCAGCGCCTTGGTCCTTCAATCCGGCTTATGTTTTTCCACCGTTTCCTCTCCTCCCGCGTCTGGTCGCCAGAATCAAGCAGGAGTAGGCTTCGGTGATTCTGATAGCACCTGCGTGGCCACGCAGGACTTGGTATGCAGACCTAGTGGACATGTCATCTGTCCCACCATGGACACTGCCAATGAGGCAGGATCTTCTAATACAGGGTCCGTTCAAGCATCCAAATTTAGTTTCTCTATGTCTCACTGCTTGGAGATTGAACGCTTAATTCTATCAAAGCGTGGGTTCTCAGTCAGTTATAGATACTCTGATTCAGGCTAGAAAGCCTGTCACCAGGAAAATCTACCATAAGATATGGCGGAAATATCTTTGTTGGTGTGAATCCAAGGGTTACTCATGGAGTAAGATTAGGATTCCCAGGATATTGTCCTTTCTCCAAGAAGGATTGGAGAAAGGTTTGTCAGCTAGTTCCTTAAAAGGACAAATATCTGCTTTGTCTATCCTGTTACACAAGCATCTGGCAGAAGTACCAGACTTTCAAGCGTTTGCTCAGGCTTTAGTCAGAATCAAGCCTGTCTATAAACCTGTGGCTCCGCCATGGAGTTTGAATCTAGTACTTTCAGTTCTTCAAGGGGTTCCGTTTGAACCTTTACATTCCATAGACATTAAGTTGTTATCTTGGAAATTGTTTTGTTTTTGGTAGCTATCTGTTCTGCTCGAAGAGTTTCAGAATTATCTGCCTTACAGTGTGATTCACCTTACCTGGTGTTCCACGCAGATAAGGTAGTTTTGCGTACCAAGCCTGGTTTTCTTCCTAAAGTTGTTTCTAACAAGAATATTAACCAGGAAATAGTTGTTCCTTCTCTGTGTCCTAATCCATCTTCGAAGAAGGAACGTCTTTTACACAATCTTGATGTAGTTTGTGCTTTAAAGTTCTATTTACAAGCAACTAAGGATTTCAGACAAACATCTTCCTTGTTTATCTATTCTGGTAAGAGGAGAGGTCAGAAAGCGACTGCTACCTCTCATTCCTTTTGGCTGAAAAGCATCATCCGTTTGGCCTATGAGACTGCTGGCCAGCAGCCTCCTGAAAGAATTACTGCTCATTCTACCAGAGCAGTGGCTTCCACATGGGCTTTCAAGAATGAGGCTTCTGTTGAACAGATTTGTAAGGCAGCGACTTGGTCTTCACTGCATACTTTTGCCAAATTTTACAAATTCGATACTTTTGCTTCTTCGGAGGCTATTTTTGGGAGAAAGGTTTTGCAAGCTGTGGTGCCTTCCGTTTAAGGTACCTGTCTTGTTCCCTCCCTTCATCCGTGTCCTAAAGCTTTGGTATTGGTATCCCACAAGTAAAGGATGAATCCATGGACTGGATACACCTTGCAAGAGAAAACAGAATTTATGCTTACCTGATAAATTACTTTCTCTTGCGGTGTATCCAGTCCATGGCCCGCCCTGGCATTTAAGTCAGGTAATTTTTTTTTTAATTTAAACTACAGTCACCACTGCACCCTATGGTTTCTCCTTTTTCTTCCTAACCTTTGGTCGAATGACTGGGGGGTGGAGCTAGAGGGGGAGCTATATGGACAGCTCTGCTGTGTGCTCTCTTAATATCCCACAAGTAAAGGATGAATCCGTGGACTGGATACACCGCAAGAGAGAGTAATTTATCAGGTAAGCATAAATTCTGTTTTAAATTAATTTGATTTAAAGTTTAAATCATTAGTCTGTAAGACTCGATTTAAAGGAACAAAAACCCCAAACATTTTCTTTCCCAATTCGGACAGAGAATACAATTTTAAACGACTTTCCAACTTACTATTATCTAATTTGCTTCATTCTCTTGGTGTCCTTTGTTGAAGAAGCAGCATCACACTACTCGGAGCTAACTGAAATCCAATGACGAGGCTTATGTGCAGCCACCAATCGACACCTCTTGAGGATACCTAGGTATCCCTTTCAACAAAGGATACAGAGAGAACAAAACAAATTAGATAATAGAAGTACATTGGAAAGTTGTTTAAAAAATTTGGTTTATGTCCCTTTAAATGTTATTAACATAAAGGTTTTATTCAAAAGTACTAACTTTTTAGATTATTTTTTGCTGTTATAGAAACTTACTAATTTTAGTTTTGTACTGTTTTAGAGATAATGAAATTATTGGGAGTAATCTCCAGTTTAACGGGTTAAAGGGATATGAAACCCAATTTTTTTTCTTTCATGATTTAGAAAGAGCATGCAATTTTAAACGGCTTTCTAGTTTACTTCTATTATCTAATTTGCTTCATTCTCTTGATATACTTTGCTGAAAAGCATATCTAGATACGCTCAGTAGCTGCTGATTGATGGCTGCACATAGATGGCTCATGTGATTGGCTCATCCATGTGCATTGTTATTTCTTCAACAAAGGATATCTAAAGAATGCAGCAAATTAGATTATATAAGTAAATTGGAATGTTGTTTAAAATAGTATTCTCTACTTGAATCATGAAAGAAAATTTTGGGTTTAGAGTCCCTTTAATCATTCATATTTGATCGGCTTTTCTTTTGGAGAATAAAAATCATTACCTTAACATTTACAAAAAGGATTTAAAGGGACACTGAACCCAAACATTTTTCTTTCGTTATTCAGATAGAGCATGCAATTTTAAGCAACTTTCTAATTTACTCCTATTATCAATTTTTCTTTGTTCTCTTGCTTTATTTGAAAAAGACATCTAAGCTTTTTTTTGGTTTTGCACTTTGGGCAGCACGTTTTTATTGGTGGATGAATTTATCCACCAATCAGCAAGGACAATCCAGGTTGTTCACCAAAAATGGGTCGGCATCTAAACTTACATTCTTGCATTTCAAATAAAGATACCAAGAGAATGAAGAAAATTTGATAATAGGAGTAAATTAGAAAGTTGCTTAAAATTGCATGCTCTATCTGAATCACACAAGAAAAAATTTGGGTTCAGTGTCCCTTCAACTAAAAAAAATAATCATGACAATTTAAACCATTTTATTTAAAACATCATTATGTTTTACTTTAGCTTTTACTGCTTGCTCCTCACACTTGAGTCCTTTTGCAGACCGATTCCACTCCAAACAATTTTCTATTTATTGAGCCTTCTTGAAACTGAGTAAGGGGCTGAATCTTTTGTATATAGAATTGCAGGGGAACAATTGGATTAAAGGGACAGTAAAGTCAAAATAAAATAATTATGATTCAGATAGAATATGGAATTTTAAACAATTTTCCAGTCTACTTCTAATTGGTTTCATTCATTTGGTATCATTTGTTAAAAGCATACTTATGTAGTCTCAGGATCAGGAATGCACTACTGGTTGCTAGCTGCTGATTGGTGGCTGCATATATTTGTCATTTGCTCACCCAATGTGTTTAGCTAGCTCTCAGTAGTATAGTGCTGCTCATTCAACAAAGGATACCAAGAGAATGAAACAAATTAAAAAAAAATTAATTTATTTTTTTTATAAATGTTTTGCTGTATCTGAAGCATAAAAGAAACATTTTGTGTTTATGTCCCCTTTTTTAAGGTCCATTTCTCGTTTATTTTATACATTTTTTGCTGTGAAGATGATGTTTCTGCAGACACCAATTCAGTTTTGAGAACTACAAAAGCAAGAATATGTGATATCTTCTAGATAGGAAACAAATGCCCAGAATAGTCATACTGAAACCTCTGGGAAAGCATGTATTAATACAGGGAGTGCAGAATTATTAGGCAAGTTGTATTTTTGAGGATTAATTTTATTATTGAACAACCATGTTCTCAATGAACCCAAAAAACTCATTAATATCAAAGCTGAATATTTTTGGAAGTAGTTTTTAGTTTGTTTTTAGTTTTAGCTATTTTAGGGGGATATCTGTGTGTGCAGGTGACTATTACTGTGCATAATTATTAGGCAACTTAACAAAAAACAAATATATACCCATTTCAATTATTTATTTTTACCAGTGAAACCAATATAACATCTCAACATTCACAAATATACATTTCTGACATTCAAAAACAAAACAAAAACAAATCAGTGACCAATATAGCCACCTTTCTTTGCAAGGACACTCAAAAGCCTGTCATCCATGGATTCTGTCAGTGTTTTGATCTGTTCACCATCAACATTGCGTGCAGCAGCAACCACAGCCTCCCAGACACTGTTCAGAGAGGTGTACTGTTTTCCCTCCTTGTAAATCTCACATTTGATGATGGACCACAGGTTCTCAATGGGGTTCAGATCAGGTGAACAAGGAGGCCATGTCATTAGATTTTCTTCTTTTATACCCTTTCTTGCCAGCCACGCTGTGGAGTACTTGGACGCGTGTGATGGAGCATTGTCCTGCATGAAAATCATGTTTTTCTTGAAGGATGCAGACTTCTTCCTGTACCACTGGTTGAAGAAGGTGTCTTCCAGAAACTGGCAGTAGGACTGGGAGTTGAGCTTGACTCCATCCTCAACCCGAAAAGGCCCCACAAGCTCATCTTTGATGATACCTGCCCAAACCAGTACTCCACCTCCACCTTGCTGGCGTCTGAGTCGGACTGGAGCTCTCTGCCCTTTACCAATCCAGCCACGGGCCCATCCATCTGGCCCATCAAGACTCACTCTCATTTCATCAGTCCATAAAACCTTAGAAAAATCAGTCTTGAGATATTTCTTGGCCCAGTCTTGACGTTTCAGCTTGTGTGTCTTGTTCAGTGGTGGTCATCTTTCAGCCTTTCTTACCTTGGCCATGTCTCTGAGTATTGCACACCTTGTGCTTTTGGGCACTCCAGTGATGTTGCAGCTCTGAAATATGGCCAAACTGGTGGCAAGTGGCATCTTGGCAGCTGCACGCTTGACTTTTCTCAGTTCATGGGCAGTTATTTTGCGCCTTGGTTTTTCCACACGCTTCTTGCGACCCTGTTGACTAATTTGAATGAAACGCTTGATTGTTCGATCACTCTTCAGAAGCTTTGCAATTTTAAGAGTGCTGCATCCCTCTGCAAGATATCTCACTATTTTTGACTTTTCTGAGCCTGTCAAGTTCTTCTTTTGACCCATTTTGCCAAAGGAAAGGAAGTTGCCTAATAATTATGCACACCTGATATAGGGTGTTGATGTCATTAGACCACACCCCTTCTCATTACAGAGATGCACATCACCTAATATTCTTAATTGGTAGTATGCTTTCGAGCCTATACAGCTTGGAGTAAGACAACATGCATAAAGAGGATGATGTGGTCAAAATACTAATTTGCCTTATAATTCTGCACTCCCTGTAGAATTAAAGGGACATAAAACCCATTTTTGTTTCATAATTCAGATAGAGATTGGGATTTTAAACAACTTTACTTCTATTATCTACTTTGTATTGCTCTTTTGATATCCTTTGTTGAAAAGGATATATCGGTAGACTCAGGAGATGCTGATTGGTGGCTGCACATATATGCTTCTTGTCATTGGCTTTCAGTTAGCTCCCAGTAGTGCTATATGTCTTCTTCAACAAAGGATACCAAGAGAATGAAGCACATTTATATAATAGAAGTAAGTTGCAAAGTTGTTTAAAATTGTATTCTCTGAGTCAGGAAAGAACATTTTAGGGTTTTATGTTCCTTTAATGTACCAAAAAAATAAACATCACAGCCATGATCCTCAATGGAATGTTGGCAGCGCGAGGCACCACCCTGCCATTTTTGGAATTCACCGGAATGCAGCGAATGCAAACTGAGCATTACAAAAAAAAAAAGCTGCAATAAGTATTAAAAAACAAAAAAAAAAAAAAACATAACAGCCCGCAATAAGTATTAAAAAAAACCCCTAACCGTCCGCAATAAGTAATAAAAAAAAAAAAAAAGTCCACGAATTAAGAAAAAAAGGAAAATACCCAATAAAATTATTAACTCCTAAATACGCCAACCACAACATCGCAAACTACCGAATACATCTATTAACCCCTAATCTGCCAACCCCCACAACGCATTAAACCTAATTTACCTATTAACTCCTAAACCGGCAACCCCCACAACACAAAACTAATTTCATGACTTAGCCCCCTAACCTAACTCCCCCTAAATTGATCCCTTAATTACATTTAAAAAAATTACATTAATCTAACATTACAGAAAATAATAAACACTATTCAAAATAAAAAAATTAAACCTAATCCCTATAAAATTAAAAAAGCCCCCCAAAATAAACACCCCCTAATCTAAGAATAAACTACCAATAGCCCTTAAAAGGGCTTTTTGTAGGACATTGCCCTAAAGAATTCAGCTCTTTTACATTAAAAATAAACAAGTCTCCCCTAACAGGTTTTTTTAATTTGTGGGGTTGTTTTACTAACACTAATAAACCTAAACTACCCATTGCCCCTATTTAACTGCATTTAGCTCTTTAGCTCTTTTGCAAATTGCCCAATAAATCCTAATCTAAAAAAACAACCCCCCCAAAATAAAAAAAACAACCAAACACTAAAGCCCCAAATAGGTACTCATGGTTTCAGAATTCCGGTCGGAGAAGGTCATCTTTCAGGCGGGTCCATCTTCATCCACAGCGAGGGCAGAGAGGAGGTCCGGAGCTGTCTTCCCAGATGTGGTGGTCTTCCCAGATGTGCGCGGAGCGGTCTTGCCAGATGTGGCGATCCTTGGTGGCGGTCCTCGGCGAAGGCATGGAGGTTCCGCTTCATGCGATCGTCCGCCGAAGATTGATTTCAAGGTACCCCATATTTGATTGGAACAGCCAATAGGAATTCAGTAGCTCTAATCCTATTGGCTGTTTTGAAAACTTCAGCCAATAGGAATGCAAGGTACCCCAAATTGATTGCGGTACCTTGCATTCAATTTTAAGTATACGACGGACATCGGATGAAGAGGAGCCTCCATGCCGCCGCGGACCACCGCCGCCACAGATGACCATTGTCTAGGATCACTACATCTTGGAAGACCGCTCCGAACCTCCGCTCCGTGTCGCCTTCACTGTGGATGAAGATGATGGACCCGCCTGGAAGAAGACCTCCGCCAGAACTTCTGAAACCGTTAGTACCTATTTGGGGCTTTAGTGTTAGTTTTTTTTTTTTTTTTTTTTTGTAGGTTAGGGTTTTTTGGGCAATTTAAAAAAGAGCTGAATGCCCTTTTAAGGGCAGTGAAAAAGAGCTGATTGCCCTTTTAAGGGCAATGTCCATACAAATGCTCCTTTAGGGGCAATGGGCATTTTAGGTTTATTAGTGTTAGTTTTTTTTTATTTTGGGGGAGTTTGGGGGTGGTGGGTTTTACTGTAATTTTTATTATTTTGGATAGCTTTGTTTATTTTTATTTTCTGTATTTTTACTTTTTTATTTTTGTTGCTTGGGGGGTTGCATTTTTAACAAATAGACTGCCCTCTGGGTGCTATATAATTAAAAACAAATAATTTCAGGATGACTTACCTTAGGATCATAATCTTAAATAGAAACTATATTTAGATGGATTTAAAAAAAAAAAAATAAAAAAAAAATTAAAGCCTGTTTTTTTTTAAAAAAAAAAAGAAAACAAACAAAAAAACCCACCAAAACAATCCACCCTGACCACAACTAACACTTCATTTTTTATTTTATTTTATTTTCCCCCCTGGAGTAAATAAATTGTAGCGTGTGTGTTTTTTTGTTTCGTTTTGTTTTTGTGGTAAGGAAAGATAATTTTATGTAGTTCCAACAAACCTTGAATTGCAAGTTGTGAAGGTGATTAATCTCACTAACATACCCCAACAATAAAAAAGACCCAGGTGCCTTGATGTTTAAAGGGACAGTGTACAATATAATTTTCATAAATAAAAAGAGAGAAGCGCCCAACCTGGGAGCGAACAATAGCATAATAGCTTGTTCAATGGCTAGTTACCACCCTAGAAGCAGCCTCTTTTTGCTCAATATGTGACTTTTACAGAGAAGAACTTTCCTGTAGCATATCAGTCTGATCCTGATTTAACAGTGCAGTCCAGCCCCGAAATACCAGGCAATCCCTCTCTGAACGAGAGAAATGGCAAAAACCCCAGATGTACGTTTCGGCCTATTGTGGGCCTCGTCAGTGAGGTGCAGCCATATCCCTCTAGGCACACTGAGCAACGGGTCCACGTCTGGATTCCCGCATCACACTTAGGGAGACTTCCCCAAGTGTCATTATTAGCATAAATAAAAAGAGAGAAGTGCTCAACCTGGGAACGGACAATAGCATAATAGCTTGTTCTATGGCTTGTTTGCCATGTGCTGCTGGCAGCCATTTTACTCACCTCTCTTGCTGACTCTGGTGCATACTGCGTGATGCTGCTAATTTCCTGCACTTCCTTTTATGGCCAGACTGGTATACATCATCTGTTCAGTATGCTTTGCCCTTGCGTTGTCTCAGACCTGTTTGCGAGAGCTCCTGTGTATTACCTGGCTGTCTGACGTCCCTCCTGGTTCCTGATCCCTGGCTTGTTCCTGACTCTGCTGTTCTCCTTGTTCCTGATTCCGGCTCGTCTGACTACTCGCTTTGGCTCCTGACTTGGCTCGTCTGACTACCAGCTCTGGTTTTGATTCCTGGCTTATTTGACTTGTGGACTTTTTATTATTTTTTTGCTATTAATAAAGGTGTGATTATTTTTGCACTTCTCGTCTGATTCCTGGCACCCTGATATTACGCAAGGGCCATGAATCCTGATGATGCTAATAATCCACCTTTACCTGCCATCATTTCCAGGATGGATGAACAGGATCACCGCTTGGATCAATTTGCACTAGCCCTGCAAACCCTGCTCACTCGCACTGCACATTTCGATCAAAGTGTCCCGCAAGATATGGCTGCTCCTGTTTTTATGCTGCTGCACCTAGTCCTACCAGGAGCATGTCAGGTTCTGCACCTCTACCTCGGCGATATGGAGGCGATCCTAATCAGTGCAGAGGGTTTTTGAACCAGGTGGGCATTTACTTTGAGATGTTACCTCAGGCGTTTCCCTCTGACAGAGCTAAGGTGGGATTTCTCATCTTGTTGCTCTTGCCTTGGCTAATCCCTTGTGGGAGACTAATAAACCTGTGGTTTCAAATTACCCTGAATTTGTGGCCTCCTTTCGCAGGGTATTTGACGTTCCGGCTCGCTCCTCCTCTGCTGCTAAACAACTCATGTCCATTCAGCAAGGTACAAAATCTGTTGCTCAGTATGCTATTGAGTTCCGTACGCTTGCCGCAGAGGTAGGTTGGAACAATGAAGCCCTTGTTGCTGCCTTCTTTCATGGGCTCTCTGATGCGATTAAAGACAAAGTTGCTGCCAGAGATTTACCAGAAGATCTCGAGGCATTGGTGTCTTTTTTTTTTTTTTTCCCCCTGAGTCACCAGGTACTGCTGAGCCGATGCAGTTGGGATTCACGTGTCTCTCCGCGGTGGAGAGGGCCTTTAGGAGGAGGGAGGGGCTCTGCCTCTATTGTGGGTTACAGGGCTACCTTTTGACGTCTTTTCCTACACGGCCGGGAAACGCTCACACCTAAGGTCCTGTCGGGGGCAGGCCTTGGGGGGTTTATCCTCGTCCCCGGAACCGCTAAAGGAGAAACCTTTGGTCACGGTTGTCCTTTCCTGGGTGGACTCCTCCATAGTCACCCAGGTTCTTGTTGACTCCGGTGCTGCAGGCTATTTCATTGACATTGATTTTGTATCAAATCACTCCATTCCTGTTTTGCCTCGGTCCGTTCCGCTTGCTATTTAGGCCAGTGATGGCAGGCCCCTTCAGCCCACACTCGTTACTCACGAAACTGCTCCGCTATCCATGGCTGTTGGGGCTCTCCATTTTGAAACCCTCCAGTTCCAGGTGATTAACTCTCTGCATTTTCCGGTTGTTCTGGGTTATCCCTGGCTCCAAAAGCACAATCCCAGTCTCGAATGGGGCAGGTCCGAAATTTTGTTGTGGTCTGAACAATGTATTTCCACTTGTCTTCAGAAACCAGTTAGTCTTGTGCACTTCTTCGGTATCTCAATTGCCAGAGGAGTACCGATAGTTCCTAGACGTTTTTGACAAGGTACGTGCCGGTACGTTACCGCCTCACCGGTGCCATAGACCTGCAACCCGGAGCCATTCCTCCTCGGGGCCGGGTTTACCCTCTGTCTGTTGCGGAGAATTGTGCTATGGAGGAGTATGTTGCCGATGCTCTGTCACGAGGGATCATCGCAAATCCTGCTCCCCTGCAGGGGCTGGCGGCTTCTTTGTGAAGAAAAAGGGTGGCGAGTTAAGACCATGCATCAATTATAGGGTCCTATTCCGCTCATTACGGAACTCTTTGACCGCCTCAAGGGAGCTACGGTCTTTACTAAACTTGATTTGAGAGGAGTGTACAATCTCGTTAGGATCAAGGATGGCCACAAATGGAAAATGGCATTTAACACCAGGAGCGGGCATTATGAGTATCTTGTAATGCCCTTTGACCTATGTAATGCTCCTGCTGTTTTCCAGGATTTATTAATGATGTCCTACGAGATATGTTGCAACAGTGTGTTGTGCTGTACATAGACGACATCCTCATACACTCACCCACACTTGGGGCTCATGGTTCTGATGTTACATGGGTTCTTCAGAGACTACGTGAGAATGGCCTGTTTTGTAAACTCGAGAAATGTGAGTTCCATCAGACTCAAGTAACCTTCCTAGGTTATGTTATCTCTGTTGCAGGGTTCTCCATGGATCCTGACAAGTTATCTGCAGTTCTGCAGTGGCCTCGCCTATTTGGTCTTCGGTCTATTCAACATTTTTTGGGGTTCACAATTGCTATAGAAAGTTTATTAAAAACCTTTCTTCCTTGGTCAAACCTATCACAGACATGACCCGAATGATCCACTCCATTGGTCACCTACTGCCATTAAGGCCTTTGATAGTCTTTAGACTGCGTTACTGACGCTCCAGTTCTGGCTCATCCTAACCCTGTCCTGTCTTGAGGTTGATGCGTCTGAGACTGGAGTAGGTGCCCTTTTGTCTCAACGTCCTACGCCTGACGGTTCCTTGCATCCGTGTGTTTTCTAAGAAATTGTCTCCAGCGGAGTGCAATTATGAAATTGGCGACAGGGAATTACTGGCCATAATTTTGGCACTCAAGAAATGGAGGAATCTTCTCGAGGGTACTAGCGTGCCAGTGCTTATTCTTACTGACCACAAGAATTTAAATTATCTACCTGAAGCAAAACGTTTGTCACCCCGACAGGCCAGATGGGCGCTATTTTTGTCTCGGTTTAATTATGTGGTCTCCTACCTGCCTGGTAGTAAGAATGTTAGGGCTGATGCCCTCTCTCGACAATTTTCGCCTCTGTCCAAGGAGGAGTCTGTACCTACTCCAGTTATACCTCCTGACCATATTTTGGCTACCATATGTACTAATTTGACGTCTCCCTTGGGGGAGGATATCCTGGCTGCACAAACAAATGCACCTCCTGAGAAGCCTAGTGGTGTTTTGATCCTGAGAATCTTCGAACTAAACTTTTGCACACTTTCCTTTATCCTAAAGCCGCAGGTCACCCAGGCAAGAACCAAATTATTTGATCTGTCACTCGACAATTCTGGTGGCCAGGTCTTCGTTCTGATGTTGCTGCGTATGTTGCCTCCTGCTGAGTTTGTGCACAGAATAAAACTCCTCGACTTCTTCCTGTGGGTCTTCTTTAAATTATTGCTAATGGTGAGCGTCCTTGGACACATCTTTCTATGGACTTCATTGTCGAGCTCCCTGTTTGCAATGGCAATACTGTTTTCCTTATGGTGTTTGGTGCTGCGGAACAGTCTAATCAAGCTCTGGAACAGTTCCTCCGTTGCTATGTCTCAGATCACCACAATAATTGGTATGAACTGTTACCTTGGGCAGAGTTTGCTTGTAATAGCGCTATTAATGCTTCCTCCAAGTTATCCCCGTTCATTGCAAATTATGGGTTTCAACCATCCTTGTTGCCCGATTCATTCATGTCTCAGGGTATTCCGGCTTTGGAGGAGCATCTCCGGCAACTCCGTTCCACGTGGGTGCAGATTCAGGACTGCCTTCATTGTTCTATGCAGTGCCAAAAGTTTCAGGCTGATCGTATGCGTCTGCCTGCGCCTTCCTACCAGATTGGTGAGAGAGTTTGACTGTCCTCCCGCAACTTGAACCTTTGTGTGCCTTCCAATAAACTGGCTCCCCGTTATGTTTGTCCTTTTCGAATACTCTGACGGGTCAATCCTGTGGCCTACGCTCTTGACCTTCCTCCTGCAATGCGCATCTCCAATGTTTTTCATGTCTCCCTCTTGAAACCATTGGTTGGTTTGTAATCGGTTTACCACTGTGTTGACTTGTCCCCGTCCTATCTTTGTTGAGAACCATGAGGAGTATGAGGCCAGCAGCATTACTGACTCTCATATGTCCAGGGGCCGTGTACAGTATTTGGTTCACTGGAGTGGCTACGGTCCTTAGGAGCATTTATGCGTTCCCTCCTCTGATGTTCATGCTCCCGCCCTCCTCCGTGCCTTCCATGCCAGTTTCCCCAATAAGCCTTTTGTCCTCCCGCGGGGGAGGGGTCATTGAGGGGAGGGTACTGTCAGGGCTGTCTGACGTCCCTCCTGGTTCCTGATCCCTGGCTTGTTCCTGACTCTGCTGTTCTCCTTGTTCCTGATTCCGGCTCGTCTGACTACTCGCTTTGGCTCCTGACTCGGCTCGTCTGACTACCAGCTCTGGTTTTGATTCCTGGTTTGTTATTTGACTTGTGGACTTTTTATTATTTTTTGCTATTAATAAAGGTGTGATTATTTTTGCACTTCTCGTCTCAGTCTGATTCCTGGCACCCTGACAGTTTCTCTACTGTTCTCCCTCTGGGGGTGAATATATTTGGCCTTGGGCCCTTCGTTGCAGGCTAGGCCTGCTTGGGTTCAGATCCTTCTGTCCATATTTCAGACTTGTGGCGCCTGTTCTGCCTGGCTGATCTGGTTAAGGCGCTGAGTGTTTCACATTATTAATATTCTTGTTTTTAATTTACAAGTTCTGCTGAGCATTCTGGAAGGACCTAAGGGTTTTTGTGGCGTGGAGGATTGGTACAGTCCTCAACTTTTTTAGCTGGTCGTCTGGGATTCGGTGGAGTTCCGCTGTCGCACATTTGTTTCCGATGTCAGTTGGGACTTAGTGTTCCTTCCCGCGTGGGTGAAGGTTTGGAGGATTTAGGGCCTCCTTGCCGCTGGTTCCTGGCGGTCTTGCCTTTTAGGGGCTTTTTGGACTTGTTCCTTTGTGATTCTCTTCTTTAGGGACTTCCGGACTTGTCCGTTTATCCTAGCGGTTTAGCCATCTTCTGGGAGGGCCTGTGGCCTTTGCCTTTTTTTGGGAGTTAATCTTTTCCCTATCGGGGAAGATAGGCTGTGTTGTCTCCTTCTCCAAGCTTTGCTCAGGGGGTTTTCTCCTGGGGTTAGGATGCTTTGCATTCTTTCCTTAGGTGGGTTCCTCTGGTTACGTACTTTGAGGTGTTTATGGAGACGTTTAGGGGCACACTGCGTGGCCTTGTGGTTGCTTTAGCCTTGTTCTACTCCTTTGGACGACTTGGTCCTCGATGTTTTCCCTTGGTCTTGACTGTCTTGGTGGTATTCGGCAAATCTTCTGGGCTCTAGAGTCTTGTAGTAACTCTGTTGTGCTCTTGCTCCTTTTGGAGTAATGGACTCCGGCAAGGGGTATTCTCGAGTGACTCTTGTTTTCTGTTTTTCCGGGTTAGTCCGGTCATTACCCTGTGAGGTCTGATTTCAGACAGATATTTGTGTTCCCTGGGGGGTGGTTGGTTCCACACATTTCTGGGCTTGGGCCTAAAGTTTTTGTCTTGGATATTTCCGGATGTCCGGAACCTTATGATCCTGTGACTGGTTCAGTGCGTTCCAGTTTTTCCAGGGAACATTGGCCATGACTCATGGTCTAGTTAGTTGGGCTGCTTGCAGGTTGGCTAGGATCTGTGCGTTTTTGGATACACACCTTTTGGTCTGTCCTGTCCTTTTGAATAATGGGTGCTCTCCTTCATTGGGAGTTCTGCGTTTTTGTGTCTGGATGATTTCCATTCAGCTTTTGTTTTCATCAGGCTACGGCGTCCTGTTTGGGTCTTGTGCGCTGTTATTCTTCTTTTGTAGTTTTGTTCTTCTTTAGGAGGTGGAATTCCTCTGTCGGGAAGTTGGCTGTCCTGTCTTGTGGGCAGGTGATTGGAATATTTTACCCTATAGTGGGTTGTTCTGTTCAATCTGTGGAGATTGAAGTCTCCGTGTTGAGACTGTCATTAGTATCATGCTGGGTCTTATGGGGGTCTACTGCATTTCTCCGTTCATCTCTGAGGTTCTCTTGGGAGTTCCTAATTGAGGGCCTTATTTGAGTTGGCACCCGAGCTCTATTGGGGTGGCTAGGTCCGTCCCATTCTGGGCTGGAGATTGGGGTCTTTTTGTACCCCTTCTTGTCAGATCTGCCGGTCGCTGGGCTGCTGTTGGGAGCAGAATCTGGGATCTGGGGTGTGCCCTTGAGTCTTGAGGTACGGTGAGCCGCTTTGAGGTTTCGGTGCTTCTCTATGTTCAGGTTACGCAAGTTGCATTGGTGTCTTGTGGATAGCCTGTGATGTGTCCACTTTCGCAGTTTGAAGGTGGGGTTGGTGCTCTGATCTGGTATTATGGTTAGAGCAACAGCTTAGGTATTTTGACAACTCAGGTTTGATTCCCATTACTGGGAAGTGTATTTTTATCAAATCTACTTCAGCTGCTCTTTACTTGCTTTGCAAGTATTTTTGTTTACAAGTCATCCTGGTATGACTATTGCGTGTGCTTGATGCAGGTGTTTCTATCTGGGTCTGCGACACGTATTTTGGCTTTTGAATATCTTGATATTCTGAGTTCCTTGTGACTTGAGGACTTCGTCTTCAGTTGTTGTTTAGGTGCGTTTGCACTGTAATAGAAGTTTTCTTCACTGTTTTCGGATCCCGGTCCTAATCTTGTGGTTTCTGTACTCTTTGGGGTATACGGTTCCTCCCCTTGTTTCTCAGGACTGGTTTTTGGTCTCT